>NC_079220.1:7803976-7938976 GCF_029633865.1 Lampris incognitus
CCTCTTCAGTGACGTGACGCTATATACCCTCACTGCCGCCGGTAGGGGGCGCTAATTTAGGAAACGCTCCTGTGGGCCGTATCAGAGGAAAACGACCTGTGCGGTCGTACGGGCTGGAGGACTTGCTGGATGAGAGACCTGATCTTTTGGATCGGTGCTGACAGACATCGAGTGCAGATGGATGGGCGCCGCTAGCCACCATTTTGAATCGAGGCAGGTTGTCTCAATGGACCACTGGCATCAATACACCCCGACCTTTATGCCTGTCCGGTTTCCCCTCCCCCCTCATCTCCTCCTATACTGTCAGCTATACTTTTCGTTGTTTTTCCACTCCTTTTGCTCCCTCTAACTCTCTCTCTCTCTCTCTCTCTGTCTCATTCCTCTTTTGCAAGTCTAAATTATCGTAGCGAATTTGGGGGGCAGCCGGGAACCGCCGCAGCCGGGACCCGGGTCTCCCGCACCGCAGGCAACTGCATTAACCAGTCGACTAAAGAGCCCGACCTGTTAGCGAAGGGCGAGTGATTCTAGTCATTCGTGGTCGTTACACTACCCCCCTCCTTCAGGTAGCACATCCCTGTGCTTCAGCACACCACCTCCATCACGCCTCTGGGCGCTCGAGCTTCAGATGGCCTCACGGTCTCACCATCTCACTTCTGACACCAATGTAGCGAATTCAGGGGGCAGCCGGGAACTGCCGCAGCCGGGACCCGGGTCTCCCGCACCGCTGGCAACTGTGTTAACCAGTCGACTAAAGGGTCCGACTGGTTAACGCAGTCGCCAGTGGTGCGGGAGACCCGGGGTTCGCGTCCCGGCTGCGGCAGTTCCCGGCTGCCCCCTGAATTCGCTACAATACAAATCACAGCCAAAGAAAAGGACATCCCTGCCTCCTCCCCTCACACACACACACACACACACACACATGCATAACACACAAGTTTCCCCCCTCGTGAAAATGAATCCATGACACGTCAATCTGTGTCCATGTGATGTATCCAGACCACACTGCTGAGGCAGATGTGTGTGTGTGTGTTTGTGTGTGTGTCTGTGTGTGTGAGAGAGAGAGTGGGAGAGAGAGAGAGAGATCTTAGTTTAGCTTTTTGACACTAATGATGTTTGACGTTAATGAAATGTTTAATGAAGCTGTGGCCAGAGGGCATTTGCGGGGACACTAACACACATGCACACAAACACACACACGCGCACGCGTGCAAACACACACACACTAATTTCAGTACTGGGCCCACACTTGCATTGCACGCACAGACTCGCACAATTGGACACAGTTGCACTGACATGCACAATATTACATGCTGACACACATACACAAATGCAGATACAGATATGCATACATATTCTCTCTCTCTCTCTCACACACACACACACACACACACACACACACACACACACAAACAGGCCTTCATCAGTCTAACCACTGTTGACAAGAAACCGTCCTTCCTTTACTCTCTCCTCTCCAATCATTCTTTACCTCTTTGTGTGCTCCTGTCACATCTCACCTCCCCCCTCAACATCTCTCCTCCCCCCTCAACATCTCACCTCCCCCCTCAACACACCCCCGTTCATGCTCCGCAGCTAGCCCCGCCCATCAGTGCATCATGCTAGCTCGCAGACGTCTTTTACCTGCAGTTTAACCTTCCACACAAGTCACCTCCTGTCAGAGGCAAGATTTAGGTTTGTGAGGGTTTTCTTTTTCTTCTTCTTTATGATCTTCCTTACCCGTTGAAAAACAAGCAGAACTCGGCCCAAGAACCGGTAGAGATGGGGAATGATCAATACCGGTGATACTGGATCACACCCAATACTGACGTGCTTCTGAGTGTGTACGCTCTGCAGTATCTCTGCTAATTTGCTTAATTGGGCCACATAATTTAGTGATTTCATACTAAACAGAGGCCCGGGGGTATGCTGAGTTTGGGATGCCATCGCTGAGTTTTTACATAACGTTCTTTTTAAGCCTCAGGGCCCTTCCGGTGTGGGAAGACGGCGGCACAAATTCACATTTGCAGCGGCCTCACCCAGTACCGTCCATGCAGTGTCTTTGTCCACGCCTGCGTCTAAGTTTGTCTTTGTGTGATGGCTGGGAGAGCTGGTGCTGGATCAGCTGGGAGAGCTCGGTCTGCTGCGTCCTGTGGGCTCAGGGACCACGGCCCTGCCTGGAGCTGTGCCCGAAGAGGAAACACCGAGGGCGGTCTGACAGGATGCGGAAGCGGGGCAGGCTAAGCTAATTGCTAGCCCATGCAGACCGGCAGCTCCGATAGCACCGAAGGCAGTCTGGCAAAGGCCTAGCCTTGACTGTGTTTTTATTGTCGCCGTGTTCAGCGTATAAAAGCTGCCTTTGAGGTATCTTAATTCTGAATTACTCTTCATGTGACCTATGAGCAAGGCACTAAGCCCCTCGGTATTTCAACAGAACTGCTCGGAAGACAACAGTAAAAGATTATGGCGGAAACAAAGTGGGTGTGACTGTATGAATGTGAGAAAGAGCCTACGTCAATGTTTTAAAAAGATATATATTCAGCTCATCCGTAGTGGAGGAGATTAGAAGGTTTGATGATGTCACTGCAGTTTCTGGTGTCGTTTAAGGCGGTATCAGTGACGTCAGGCTCGACAGTCACCTGCCTGGAAATGAAAGATGGTCTGTCTATCATCGTCCCCCCACTGGCTGCAGGAAACTTGGAAAGGAGAAGCCGAGTGACCACTGGGATACGAGCGAGAAAGAGAGGGAGGATGCTATTATCATTCAATACAATACACTCTCTCTTGCTCTCTCTCTCTCTCTTTCCCAGTCTCTCTCTCTCTCGCTTGCTCTCTTTCACACATACACACACACAAAGAAGGAGAAACATAAAATTAGTGAGGGAGATAGTGAGTTAAAAAACATAAAGTAAAACCCATACAGCGAAGATCCATTAATCTCTAAGATTCCCCCTCTTCTCCTCCTCTGAATTGTCCACTATTTATAGGCTGGCGCTTTGGTAGCAACGGGATCTCTCACATGCGCTTATTGGCTCAGACAAGAGTCAAAAGTGAAGTGATTCAGCTCCAGCTGGTGCCTTGTGTCTCTATCATATATATACATATATATATATATCCATCCACTATCTTAACCGCTTATCGTGCTCTCAGGGTCACGGGGATGCCGGAGCCTATTCCAGCAGTCATTGGGCGGCAGGCGGGGAGACACATGTGATGGACTGGCAGCCTGTCCAGGGTGTTCCTGCCTGCTGCCCAATGACTGCTGGGATAGGCTCCTGCATACCCGCGACCCTGAGTAAAAATAAGTGGTTCAGATAATGGATATATTATATATATCTGCAGTGCCGAAAGCTGAGTTTATCTCAGGCTACGCATCCTTGCTCTCCCTCAACTTTCTTGCTCTGAGACCTGGATCCCGCCAGAAAACACTACCACACCTGCAGCTCTGTCTGATGTGTACTCTTTTTCTAACACTCCCAGAGCTGGGAGGCGAGGTGCTGGTACTGGCCTGCTAACCTCCCCGAAATGGAAATACTCTCGTTTCCATTCCACAATTTTCGCCACCCTCTTTTGAATTTCATGCTGTTACTGTCTCTTATCCAGTCAAACTCACCATTGTGGTTGTGTACCGCCCACCAGGCCCCCTTGGTGAGTTTCTGGAAGAGCTTGACACACTTGTCTCACACTTCCCTGATGATGACTCTGCACTTATCCCTCTCAGTGACTTCAACATCCACACTGACAAGCCAGATCCTCTTCTCTCTTTCCTCTCCTCCTTTGACCTCCACCTCTCACCCTCTCCTCCTACCCACAAGGCCAGCAACCTCTTGGAACTTACCTTTACTAAACACTGCCCTATTTCCGATCTCTCTGTTACTCCCCTCCAGCTCTCTGACCATTATTTCATGTCCTACTCTCTCTCCCTCTCTTCTCCCCCCTCAGCCCCTCCCCCTACCCACATGGTCTCCAACCATAGACACCTCAGCTGTCTCTCCACCACTGATTTTTCTTCATCTGTTACCTCTATCCTCCCAACACCTGAATCTTTCTCTCTCCTACCCTCTGACACTGCTACTGATCTTTTTCTCTCTACCCCGTCCTCTTCTCTGGACAATCTCTGTCCCCTCACCTCCAGGCCTGCGCGCCCAACTCCACCTGCCCCTTGGCTGTCCAACTCAGTACATATTGACAGATGGAGCCTAAGAGTGGCAGAGCGCAAATGGAGAAAAGGCAAACTCCCAGAGGACTTTCTCAACTTCCAATCTCTTCTTTCCACTTTCTCCTCCCTTTCTGCTGCTAAAGCTGCCTTTTATCACTCTAAAATCCAATCCTCTGCCTCTAATCCTAAGAAACTCTTTGAAACCTTCTCTACATTTCTTCAACCCCCACCTCCTCCTCCTACTTCTTCCCTTCTCCCTGATGACTTTGCTAACTTCTTTGACAAAAAGGTAAACTACATCAGATCCTCCTTTTCTCACCACCTGGTTAGCGCTCCTTACACTAGCCCACCCTCTGCACCCTCCCTCACCTCTCCACATCCCACCCTATCCCACCTTGCTCCCTTCTCCCCTGACAAGGTCCTCAACCTCATCACATCCAGTCGCCCCACCACATGCTCCCTTGACCCGGTCCCCTCCCCTCTTCTTCAGTCTATAGCACCTGAACTCCTTACCTTTCTAACTCACTGCATCAACACGTCCCTCCAGGCAGGATGCTTTCCATCTGCCTTCAAGACTGCTAGTCACCCCCCTTCTCAAGAAACCATCACTTAACCCCTCTGATGTCAAAAACTACAGACCAGTTTCCCTTCTACCCTTTCTATCTAAAACTCTTGAACGTGCTGTCTTTAACCAACTTTCTTTGTACCTCCACCAGAACAGCCTCCTGGACCCCAACCAGTCTGGGTTCAGGGTGGGTCACTCGTCAGAGACGGCCCTCCTTGCAGTGACAGAATCGCTGCACTCTGTGAGAGCAAACTCTCTCTCCTCTGTCCTGATACTCCTAGACCTGTCAGCTGCATTCGACACAGTGAACCACCAGATCCTCCTCTCTACCCTCGAGGGGCTGGGTGTTACAGGCTCTGCACTCTCAATGTTTGCATCCTACCTGACGTGTCGTTCCTACCAAGTGAAATGGAGGGGATCTGTGTCGGAGCCTTGTAGACTGAATACAGGGATTCCATAAGGTTCGGTTCTGGGTCCTCTCCTGTTCTCCCTGTACACGACATCCCTGGGTTCTGCTATTCGCTCACATGACTTCTCTTACCATTGTTATGCCAATGACACCCAGCTGATCTTGTGCTTTCCTCCTTCTGACACAGAAGTAGAGACACGTATCGCTGCGTGCTTGACTGGCATCTCAGAGTGGATGGCGACACACCACCTGACGCTCAATCTGGACAAGACAGAGCTGATGTTCCTCCCAGGGAAAGGTTGCCTGCACCGAGACCTGGCCATCACCATTGACAACACCGTGGTGATGCCAACTCAGACTGCGAGGAATCTGGGTGTGATCCTGGACGACCAACTGTCGTTTGCTGCAAACGTTGCATCGGTTGCTCACTCCTGCAGATTTCTCCTCTATAACATCAGGAGGATTCACCCATTCCTCACAGACAAGACGGCACAGGTGCTCATCCAGGCTCTGGTCATCTCCCGGCTGGACTACGGCAACTCCCTCCTTGCTGGCACCCCAGCGTTGGCCATCAGACCCCTGGAGCTTGTTCAGAAAGCTGCAGCTCATCTGGTGTTCAACCGCCCTAAGTTCTCCCAGACAACTCCCGTTCTCATGTCCCTACACTGGCTCCCAGTAGCTGCTTGCATCCAGTTTAAGACTCTGGTGCTAGCCTACAGAGCAGTGAAAGGAACAGCTCCTTCCTATCTCCAGGCCATGGTCAAGCCCTACACCCCTGCCCGACCAGTTCGCTCTGCTGCCTCGGAACGCCTGGTTGCCCTATCACTCAGAGGCCCCTGCTGCCGATCAACCCGGTCCTGGCTCTTTTCTGTCCTGGCCTCACAGTGGTGGAATGAACTCCCCAATGATGTCAGGACAGCAGAGTTGCTGCACATCTTTCGGCGCAGGTTGAAAACTCACCTCTTCAAGAACTGCTACCCTGTTGCTTGCTCTTAGCATTTATTGTATTCACTCATTCAAAAAAAAAATCTCTTTCTTGCGTTTTTACTTTAGCACTGGTTTTGCTCTTAGATGCTTGCTTAGAGAGGGGATGCACTTATGACCTCTGATGACTAGTAGTTCTCCTGATTTCCTATGTTAAATGCACTTATTGTAAGTCGCTTTGGATAAAAGCATCGGTCAAATGACTGTAATGTAATGTAATGTCATATATATATATATATATATATATATATATATAAAAATCAGGAATGAGAAGACTAACTAGCCGGTTGGCTAACGGATCGCACCCTTAAGTTGACTGGTTAATGTACTCGCCCAACCCGGGTTAGCTTCCCGGCTGGCTGCCCCTGAATTAGCTACATTGGTGTCAGAAGTGGGATGGTGAGTAGTCCGCGGTGGTGTAGTGGTCTAAACATCGGCTTTGTGTCGATGCAGTTGCCCACTGGGGACTGGGGTTCGCACCTCGGTCTCGTCAGATCCGACTATGGCTTGACTCGATGAAGCAGCGATAATTAGCAACGCTGTCTTCAGGAGAGGGGCGGAGTCGGCTTGTGTTTGTCACATGAATGCGTCTCTGGGTGTGTCGGAAAAAGCAGTGGTTCGGCCTGGATTCGCCTTGTCACGAAAGTGGGGGGGCATCTCCTTCGAGACTGCCGGCTGGAGAGATGCAGTTGGCGAACGCATGCAGTACGAGAGTGGGTGTTTGAATCAAAATAGGGATCGATTGGCCACTAAATTGGGAGAAAAACGGAAAAATCAGAAATAAATTTTAAAAAAAAGAAAAAAGAAAAGAAGTGGGATGGTGAGACCATGAGGCCATCGGAAGCATGTGCGCCCAGAGGCGTGAGGGAGCTGATATGCTGAAGCACGGGATGTGCGTCCCGAAGGAGGGGGGTAGTGTAACGATCATGAATGAGCAGATTCGCTTGTCGGTTGGGTAACGGGTCAGACCCTTTAGTCGAATATGTGGTGACCCCTGGGAAACGGAACAATCCAAAAGAAGATCACGATATATATATATATGGTTAACGTAGTCGCCCATGGCATGGAAGACCTGGGTTCGCGTCCCGGCTGCAGCAGTTCCCGGCTGACCTCTGAATTGTGTTAAGTCTCCTGCTTCAAGTGCTCCACTATCATCCAGGTCCCAAAGAAACCCAGTATCAAAGGACTAAATTACTACAGGCCCATTGCCCATCCATTCCTCTTTGGCCTGATGAAGCTGCCTGAGTTGTGCTGTGAACCAGGGCTTATCGTTGTTGAAGGTACAGAAGGTTTTGGTGGGCACACACACGTCCTCACAAAAGCTGATGTGACATCATTAAAATTATCAGCGACTTGTGCCACAGTAGACCTTCTATTGGTTTGGACCAGACGGGATGACCTTCGTTGCCCTTGCACATCGATGATGAGCCTTGGGCTCCCAACATCCTGTCGCCAGTTTGTGGTTTGTCCCTCCTCAGACCACTGTCAGTAGGTACTCACTACTGCTGACCGGGAGCACCCCACAAGCCTCGCCGTTTCAGAGATGCTCTGACCCGATCGTCTGGCCATAACAATTTGGCCCTTGTCAAAGTCGCTCAGGTCTTTACTCCTGCCCACGTGTCCTGCATCCAACACGTTGACTACGAGAACTGATTGTGCAGTTACCATCTAATCTAACCAGACCTTGACATGTGCCCTTGTTTGGAGATGATCAACATTATTCAGTTAACCTCTGAGTGGTCATAATGTTTTGGCTCATCACCGTAGATTTTACCGTGTGTGTGTGTGTACGCGTGCGCGTGATGATTTAACTGAGGTCTGACTGTATGTCTCCTGCGGCTTCATTATCCTTGCCAGAGAATCACACACTGTAGCGACTGAATTGCCTTTTAATGGGACTATTCCGAGGGGGGCTAAAAAGACAAAAATGGCATAAAATGGGTTTAGACATGCATGCAAACACACATAACAGTGACGCAGGTTGCAACACAGTTCACCCCAAGCGTTCTCCCTACCCTTCCTGCTTCTTCCTGTGGGAACAGATGAGTATTAATGGCCAAAGAGGTTAACTGTTAACATGTGTTGCTCATTGACCAGCAGAGTCTCTTATAGTTCTACCAACCTCCAAACCAAAACCCGAACCACGTCTATGCAATACACGTAAACATGCACCAGTTCACTAACTAGCACGCACTAAATAACATACTAAAGAAATTACCTACTACAATGTGTTTTCAAATATCAAGTCAAATCAAGTCAAATGTGTCTATTGCTGTAAGTCACAGTTAGAGGGAAACAACCATGATTTTCAACATTATATTTATATGGTGTGGGGATTATGTAAATAACAATGCTACATACATCTGCATAAGAAAATGCAAATAACGCCACATACAGTTCTTTCAAAAAACCTGAATAACAATGCTACAAAAAGCTGTGTAATGTAGCGTTGCTATTCAAAATTTCTTATACAATTCAGCCTGTCCGGGGAGGGCTGCAGACTACCACATGCCTCCTCCGATACATGTGGAGTCGCCAGCCGCTTCTTTTCACCTGACAGTGAGGGGTTTTGCCAGGGGGACGTAGCGTGTGGGAGGATCACGCTATTCCCCCCAGTTCCCCCTCCTCCCCGAACAGGCACCCCGACCGACCAGAGGAGGCGCCAGTGCAGTGACCAGGACCTGTGGCGAACCATCAGGGCCTTCTAGTAAGACTCCACAGAAAAAGGAAAACACTTTCATAATATAATACAATCTTCAAATCAATCTGTTAATATCGCATTACATTTCGATTTTGACTACACATACGAATTCGGGAGGCTCTGCTTGCAGTCTCTCGGCCAAAAAAAATCATCCAATCAGCTTTTCCCCTCTGTTGTAACCTCCTGCCAGCGCCTTCGGCATCTCGAGTGAAGGTCTCCACTATCTAAATAAGTTAGTCGTTAATACTGTGTTGCTCATTGACCATAGATTACTCAACCAATCAGATTTTGATGTGTAGCGGATGGGCGTATTCTTTTATACTTGCACAGCGTCATAGGACCTTCACTGCATACAGCCTATGTGACCGATTGTTCAGCCAATCAGCAGCAGCGCCTAGGTCTGTGGTTGAAACCGCTGTGGTTGCATTTCGCAGGACCGCAGCACATCGCTGTAGTTAGTGGCTAATGTTAGCTAGCGTTTATGTTTTTGATTTAGTTAGCTAAGCTAGCTAGCCACGAATGAGAATAATGTCTCAAGGAGAACTTGTGAATGATATGGTGGCAGATTTATTAGTCACACCATTTTCAAGATGACCGTTTGGGAAAAAGCCAAGGATTGTGCAGATGAGCAGACCGACCCCACAGTTAGCGGCTCTGACCCAGCCAGGGAAGACGTATGTGCAGCATTTCCAGGCAAGCACCTACAAAAGGTACCCGTGGCTCACTGGATCCGAGCAAAGCGGAAAACTTTACTGCTGGGCGTGCTTGCTTTTCTCATCAGAGGAGGGGTCATGGAACTACACAGGCTTCCAAAACCTGGCTTGTCTTACCAAGTCAGCGTTAAGACACCAGGATAGCACAGGACACCTCCAGGCAACAGTCAAACTCAAAACATTTGGGGACACAAGAGTGCTCTATGACCGTGGGATCGACCGTTTCATCCAGAAAGAAAGGAGAATGGATTTTGTCTTCAAATAGTCAACACTGGTGAGTCAAATGTATTTTTTTGTACAGTTAGTTGATTTGCTTAATGTTTGATTGTTTTTATGCCCAGCGGCCCGGCTGGGATGTGCTTGGTGAGTTTCTTAATAGCATATTTATGTGCCCAGCCGGATTACTTCCAGTAAAGCTGTACGTTACACCATGTTGCCACACGATGTCGCTGTTGTGAAAGTGAAAAGCGTCAAATAACGATGATGATGATTTTGATGTTAAACACTTTTGCGACTAAAACATTGTAGCACGGCGATATGACGGCTGTCTTTGGGTAATTATGAGGAGGTTCCTCTCACCGAAGGCCTAGGTCTGAAATGCACGGTCCACTACTGACCAGGACACATACCCTCATCTGGCTTCCCACCCGCAGACACGGCCAGTTGTGTCTTTAGGGACACCCGACCAAGCCGGACCAAGAAGGAGGAAGTAAGTTTTCACATTCACAGATTGTTTACCAGGAACGTCGTCAGCCAGCACAATTTCAGACACACCCAGAAGACTGCCCAGTAATATGGCTGCTAATGCAGTATCATCTCTATAACGTATAGATAGATAAATATGGTTGAAAATCCTGATTGTTTCCCTTTAAGTCAAACAGGTCTTTACATTCACATTACATTCTTTCTACAGTATAGTCCAAAACAGGTAAATATGTAAATATGTAGGTGATTTTAGGTATCAAGATAACCTTTAGCTTAGCTGAGCAAAGCTAATTCGTGCCTCGAGCAAAATCTACCACTACTTTCGGCTGCTCTCGTTAGGGGTCGCCACTGCGGATCATCTGTTTCCATCTCTTCCTGGCCTCTGCATCTTCCTCTGTCACACCAGCCACCTGCATGTCCTCCCTCACCACATCCATAAACCTCCTCTTTGGCCCTCCTCTTTTCCTCTTCCCTGCCAGCTTCATATTCAGCATCCTTTTCCCAATACACCCAACATCTCTCCTCCACACGTCCAAACCATCTCAATCTCGCCTCTCTTGCTTTGTCTCCAAACCGTCCAAAATGAGCTGGCCCTCGAGCAAAATGTCAAATCTTAATCCTGAATTCAGTCGGTTCACTCTGAAAAAACGCAACAACAGAAGTTGCCTTAAAAAGGCCCATGGAAAGTCACTTGGAAGTCGCTTGTCACTCGTTCGCTATAAATAGCAAGAGAATTCATCGTGTGACAGAAATCAAATGATTAAAGTCATGCTCGGCGAGCTGCAGAAATTTGGATGGAGAACTGACAGCACCCGACATTTACAATGACATGACAAAAATTGAGGATTTGGAATGACAACCAGTTCCAATGTTGTAAAACGTAAGGGCCGAAGCTATTCCTCTCTTCTCTCATTCTTCCCAATGCTTTTACTTCTTTTCTGTCTGATGTTGCCCTTCGTTTTGCTCAGCAAAGTTTTTTTTTTTTTGCCAAATGTTAATTTAACTCCAGTAGTACAAAAGGGATCCATGTCATTAAAATCAACACTTTGAAATTTTGTCTCTATGTTCACATTAGTTTTTGAAATTGGCTCGTACTTGATATGATTGTGATCAGACTCATCCTGAGATGTCTCGCAAGGTTAAATGGAAACTGACATCTTGTGACCGCACGATTTCACAAGCACGTTTTTTCAAACACTGGTAAATCGCGAGATGTGACCCACACGTAGTGACATGAACAGAAATACCAAACAGATAATGAATCGCTAAATTGTCTGTCTCGTCACTGACTTCCGTCATTGCCATCCATTTTTCTCTTTTTGGTCTGGTCGAGTCATTAAACTACACATGAAAAAAAAAGCTTCCTGAAAAAAAAAACTTTTTGAAAAAAAACCCCTCAAACTTCCTGACAGACAGGAGAAAGCTGGTGAAGTTGGGGAACATCACATCCAGCACTCGGACAATCAGCACTGGCGCCCCCTAGGGATGTGTGCTCTCCCCTCTACTCTTCTCCCTTTACACAAATGACTGCTCCTCAGGTGACCTGACTGTTAAATTCCTGAAGTTTGCGGACGACACAACCATAACTGGCCTTATCCCGGATGGTGACGAGTCTGCATATAGACGGGAGGTTGATCAGCTGGCCCACTGGTGCGGCCATAACAACCTGGAGCTGAACATGCTCAAAAAAGTGGAGATAACATTGGACTTCAGGAGGTCCCCCAACACTGCTCCCACTCACCATACTCAACAAAACTGTGTCTACGGTTAAAACCTACAGATTTCTGGGTTCCACAACCTCCCAGGAATTAAGGTGGACATCCAACATAGACACAATCATCAAAAAGGCCCAGCAGAGGATGTACTTTCTCCACCAGCTCAAGAAGTTCACCCTGCCTCAGGAACTGTTGATTCAGTTCTACACTGCAATAATCCAGTCTGTCCTCTGCACATCCATCACTGTCTGGTTTGGATCAGCCACCAAACAAGACAGGGACAGGCTACAACAAACAGTTCGGTCTGCAGAGAAAATCATTTGTGCTGCCAACCTGCCCTCCATTCAGCACTTAAACCCCTCCAGAGTCAGGAAACGGTCAGGTAACATCACTACAGACCCATCACACACTGGTCACAACATGTTCCAACTCCTCCCCTCTGGTAGGCGCTACAGAGCACTGTACCCCAAAACAACCAGATATAAAGTTTCTTTCCATGGGCTGTCAATTCAAATGATCGCTTAACATTGTCAAATAAATCCAACCATTTTGTATGTACTGTACTGTACATTGTAAGTACACTGGTATGCTCTGTCATGTCCATCTACCTCAGGTATGTATGCAAGTAACCTGCTAACATCTATCTCAGCATCTCTTGATATATTCTCTGCACCACTGCACCTTGTCACCTCCTATTTCACCTGTATAAGTCAATCCTTGTGTATATATCTGAAGATTGCTGTGCTGTAGTGTTGTTAAGTACACTGACAGAGCCACGAAACTGGAGTCAAATTCCATGTAGGTGCAAACCTACATGGCCAATAAACATGATTCTGATTCTGAATACAGAGTGATGACAACAGTGATCTGTATGATGAGGAGTGACATCTACAAATTCATCATTCAGATATGTACTTGATCGAAGACCACATAAGAACGTGACCCAAACTAGAACTGAAAAGATGCACTCCCTTGTGTGTGTGTGTGTGTTCAGAATGTCATAAAAAAATCCAACCTGTGTCAAATTTGAGGGGGGAAAAATTCATTCGCAGTGTGAACATATTGGACATTTCTGACTTTTGACCCGTTGGTTATGTCGCTAATCTAGGAACTGAAACTTGTTCTGCAGTTGCACTTCCATTAAGTTGTCTAGCCAAATACATGAAGAGCAAATAATAAAAAGTCTGTCTTTCGCTCCTGTGTCCTGTGAAACAACGTTTCAAGAACCACAAACTTCCGCGATTTGGTGTCGTATAGCCACATGAATGGGTGAATGACTCAAATAAAACGGTCGGGAGGGATTATGTGAGGGGAGGAAGATTGATTTGACTGACAGCCAATCATGGTCGAGCATTTTTAGCTGAATGTGGATATCGATATGCTATTGGCTTATTTCGCTCCCGATCATTCATTGGCTATTCTTGTTTGTGTACAACCGCAAGGGCATCATCATCATCATCATCAGATCCGTAACCTAGAGGTCGTAGGAGCCCAGCTGATGCCTCAACAAGTCTCTTCCACCACTCCCTATCCATTGCAGATCTCCCTGCCTCCGGGTGAAGGATACGGCTGCTGTTAACCCGGGCCTCAACCGACCGGTACGGTGATTGGGTTTGGTTGAGTCATCATTGTGCTTCAGTAGGGGGAGTACCTGGTGGTCCCTATCCCTTCTCCTGGTATGGATGGCCGTTGGTTCACAGAGGAACTCATCCGCCCTTTTGACAGGTTTTGTTTTTAGCCCTGCTGGGTGTCCACACACCCTCCTCACAGCAACCTAAGGGTTGAAGTGGGGGTGTTGGTTTTGTTTTCGATGACCCGACGGTTGCAGTTTAACTTCATACCTAGGACGGGTACCCCACAACTGCAGGGTGATGTAAAGAATTAATGTATTTGTCAGGAAGAGAAAAAAGTTATTATTGTAAATACAAAAATAAAACAAAATATTTTTGTGAATATTTTTAACATAATGTTAAACAGATGTAAATTAAGTGCAGATAAAAGAGGTATCAAAAAGGAAAATATATGTTTGATTTCATGGGGGGAAAAAATTGTACTCAAGAAGTTGTATTTGGGCATGGTTTTGGCGATTTTTCACATTTTATTCCAACAATATGTTGTATCTAACCACACAGGTCCTTATTTAGGCTCAACATTACTCAACCTGTGTGTCTGAGTGTGTGTTTTTGTGTTTTTCACGTGTTAATAATTAAGCCCCCTGTAACAGTTCACCTCTATCCTTACTCTCACGACTGCTAACTAGGGCTGCATGATTACAGCCAAAATGATAATCACGATTATTTTGATCAATATTGAGATCACGATTATTTATCACCATTATTAATTGATTTGGCCTTGTGGTGGGCTGGCGGCCTGTCCAGAGTGTCTCCCTGCCTGCCGCCCACTGACTGCTGGGATCAGGGCCGGAGTAGGACTCATTTTCAGCCCTGGAGTTTCATGCCTCAGACCAGCCCACTTTAGTTCACGACCTATTTTATTAAAATAATATAATTTCAACCTTAGTATGTAAGTCTGCAATAGTGCACTGTTTTCTACACTGTAATTCAGTGTATTTTTCTAAAATATTACCATTTCCAATTCAGTGCAAGTAAGTTTTGCTTCACAACTTAGATTTATTAGAACATGAGTTAAAGTGCACATCTCCAACATTATTCTTTACAACACAATGTCCTTTTCAACAATATCAGAATCTATATTCTGTGCAAATAAGTGTTCACAGATATCCAATCCTTAAACATGAAAAAAGAATAAAATAAGTATTGCTCTGTTCTCTGTAAGTTTGTTATTCACAGTATAACTTTCTAATGACGCCATCATCTCTTTTTCCTCTGCATAAGTGCAGCTTCAAGGAAACATGGCCAACCCTAAAACATTAACAACGCATAAACAACGCCTGAGCAGTGCACTGGTCACTGCAACTTTGTTTATTACAGTATCATCGTCCAAAGACATGAGAATTTCTTTCTCAGTGCACATGAGCATGAATGCCTCCAGGTTCTTCTGGGTTAAAGTGCTCCCGAGTCTGTTTTTTATGAATTTCCCTGTTGAGAAGCTTCTCTCACAGGCTACTGGTGTGATGGACAGTGTTAATAGCAACTTGTAGGCCAGTCCAATCACGTGGTAGGCTTCAGTTAGAAGATTGTACTGAGAGAAGATGAGATGAACACAAATGACAGTTTTTACAGGAGGAGCAAGTTTTGCTCTCTAGTTCGACATCCTGCTGTTCCATGGAAGGATCCTCCTCACCCCTTGTGGCATTTCACTAGCTGTCCTGACAGTGTAACCCTCCAGAGGGGACATCTTTAGTCTGTCCCACTGAGAAGCAAGGCTGTACAGTTCACCACATAATGTGCCAACTGTAGCTCTATTGTCAAACTTAAGCGGACATTTGCTTATTTCTTCCAGAGCTGAGCTGGGGAGTCCATTTTCCCTCACATGAGCAAAGCTTCTAGGGTCTAGACAGGCAAAATCCGAGCAAAGTTTTGCATTAGCAGAAAACCTCCTATGGATACTGTCTGTCACTGTGTCTACAATGACATTGTGTACTTTGACCATGGAAGTCAGTATCAGCTGATGCTAGCTGCTCATCTTCTGCAAACTCTCCTGGCATTTTTTTCTTTTTTCTGACTCTTCTCTCAGGGAGGGCAGTCCGCACCACCGGCTCACACTCTTCCTCCTCTTGCAGCTTTCCATTAGCCCACTTCACAAACTCGTCAGCTGCACACTTACTTCCTTCAAAGTCCCTAGCACACTTCCTGAGACCCTCCTCTGTCCCCTCAACCAGACGTTGAGCTGTGATGACATCCATTCCCCTTGTCTGTAAGTATTTTGAAAGGGGGATGTCTGCTCAAAAATGCGAAGGAAGATTTGAGCAGTGAGCACTTTCTCATACTTCAAAAGGCCTTCTATAAATCCCTTTGCCTTGGCCCTCGCAGTTGGCTTTTGTGTAATGTCATCTACAATGGTGTGTAAAGTCATAAGCACTTCAAAAAACAAGGCTCCATGAGGATTCCCGAAGCACCCAAACACTTCATTTAGTGCCTGATCCTTAGCCCACCACCTAGTTGGCCCTATTGAGCACAGTCGTCTGTGATGCTTGTGCTGACTCAGCTCTTCCCACTTCTGCATGCGCTTGTATGAATCTCTTTAAGAAAACTGTTATATCATTAAGCAGTGAAAACAGGGATGCACTTTCCACAAAACTGCCTGTTGTGTCTGCCAGTACAAGATTCAAAAGATGTGCATAACACCATATATGAATCTGATTGGGAGACTGCACAGACAGGAGTGTATAAAACCCCCGATACTGTCCCTGCAGATTAGCTGCACCATCTGTTGAGTTGCCCACACAGTGCCAATGTTGATATTGAGCTTCAGTAGCACTTTTTTCAGGAGCTCTGCAAAATGCTGCCCTGTAGATGACTCACAGTCTACCACAGCAATCAGTCTTTCATGAATGACATCTGTTACATATCTTAGTATGATGGAACACTGGTCTTTGGAGCTGATATCCTGTGTTGTGTCAATTTGGACTGAAAACATGCCAGCTTAAATCCGCGATGGTGTAGCGGTCTAAGCATCGGCTTTTTGTGCAGTTGCCCACTGGGGACTGGGGTTACGCGCCCCGGTCTTGTCAGACCCGACTATGGCTGGACTCGATGAAGTAGCAATAATTGGCAACGCTGTCTTCGGGAGGGGGGCGGAGTCGGCTGGTGTTCATCACATGAATGCGTCTGTGTGTGTGTCGGAAAAAGCCGTGGTTCGGCCTGGATTCACCTCGTCACGAAAGCGGCGAGGCGTCTCCTTCGAGACTGCCGGCCGAAGAGATGCAGTTGGCGAATGCATGCAGTACGGGGGTGGGTGTTGGAACTAAAATAGGGAACGATTGACCACTACATTGGGAGAAAAGGGAGAAATCAGAAATAAATGTATAAAAGAAAGAAAACATTCCAGCTTGTCTAACTTCTTCTGCGATAGTCGCCCTTATCAGTTGGCTGATGACATCCACAACTTTATTGAATGTTTCTTTTGACAGCAAGGTAACTAGAGAGCCTCTGCGTTTTGCACCAGTTTCATGATGCTTCTTCTATGCAAGTGTCTACATGCTGTTGGGAGGCAAATGTCATATCTACTCAAGAGTAGAATCAACTCTGGGACGTTTCCATGATTAATAGCAATGCTTTCTAAGCTATAACCTTCCTCTTCTTTATCTCCCCTGTAGCTACGGCCACATTTGCCTATAACTTTAATAACATCCACTATGTGCTCCATCACCTGACGTTTCTTTTTCACTTGCTCAGCATGTAATGGTTGACATTTGGTTGCCAGTCAACAGGCTTTTCACAGCTGCCTTTTGTACATTCAGAAAGTAAGCATTTGCACTATCCAGAGGTGGAAAGTAACGAAATACATTTACTCACGTTACTGTATTGAATACTTTTTTTGTGTATTTTGTATTTTTTAAGTACAATTTAAAATCGGTATTTTGTATTTTACTTGAGTACGTTTTGACTCAAGTATTGTACTTAGTTACTTTTTAAAACCTATCCGTTACTGAGTAAAAATAACAATTCAACCTACAGGGGAAAAATACGCGCCAGAACCATAGACAGTAAACCAATGGCCAGAACCAACAGTGACAAATGATGATGTGATTAGCACTGGCGCGTGAACATAGAGGGCGCGCGCGGACAAGCTAGGTTAGTGGGCGCGAAGTTTTTAGTTTCTAGTGCTAGAATGGGGGTCGACAAAGCAGGCACGGCCAGCGGTCGCGGTCCAGAAGACCCGGACCTAGAAATAATAGATGAAGCTCAAGCTGAAACATCGAAGTCTGTAGAACTAGATGCAGAAAAAAAATCCTTGGCCACATTTGGAAGATTTCTTTTTGTTCAAGCGTAGGAAAGGCAACAGCATCATCATGCAGTGCAAGATGTGCCTCCCAGCAGTGAAGTACCTGTCTGCTTTCAACAACTCCACTTCAAATCTGCAGAAGCATGTTTTGGTAAGTATTTCTGCTGTCTCATTAGTAGTTTTATTTAATATAGCTGTTATGTCTGCACACATCGACAGTGCTGCATTTGATTTGGTGCTGTTCTATTGTGCTGGGATCGATTGGTGATGCCTGCGGGCTCTGGGTTGTTTGATCGGGTCTGCCTTTGATGCTGTGTCAGTCTAAATAAAGAATGCCACGGAGAGGTTGTGTCGAGCGACAGCGCTGTGTCCTGACGTGATTTAAAAATACAATAATAGCCAACCCAGGCTCACCCCATTTCGTGGGCATTTTTATGCTAGCACCTGCAACCATTGACAGTAGAAGAAACCCACAGCTAGCCAGCACATTCTAATTAGCTGCTATGCTAACATAATCAAACGTGACACATCATTAAGTACCAAATGAACTCGCTCCAGCCGACAATCCGCATGTTTATCGTACTTCAAACAGATACAAAACGCGTAATGTATATTTGCAGTCTGTTTAAGTCTTTAGGACATTGGCTAAATTTGCATAACAGCTAGCCCCTGGTACTTGAATGTGTAAAGGCTAGCTGTTAGTTGCTAGTAGTCTTGAGTGGACTCGGGGAAATTAGCCTTGGTTAAATTTAGCTGCTATGAATAGTCGGTGTTACCCCGTCGAAATTGCCACGGGTTTCAATTTGATTGTGTCTTTGAATTTACAGTCAAATCAAATGTATCAACTGTGTTAACAGAGAGGGTTGTAGTGTGAGGCACTTTGCCTAACCAACATTACAGGGCACTCAGCGCTCCTCCACAATAGGCGGGGAGCTAAGGGGCCTTACCGTCTGACCATGCTGAACATGTTAACAAATGTTAACATTGAAAATGTTGGGTTGCATTTCATGTTTCAGGTACTCAATGCATTTCAATGTATTTCCCTCCATTGGAAATGCGTTACAATTACAGGAACATGACTCTCCATGAGCAAGGGGAAAGTGTGACATCTGTCTTTGCAAGTTTAATCACATCTAGTGATAAATGTATGGTTTTAGTGGTATTATTGGCTTTCTCTTAATAATAAAGGCCAAAATGTAAAGTCTTTCTACTCGATTTACAAGGCAAATCAAGTAGAAAGACTTTAAATTTTGGTCTCTACTATTATGGAAAGCCAATAATACCACTGAAACCATACATTTTCCAAAGCTTGTGTCCTCTAGATGTGATTAAACATGCAGAGACAGATGTCACACCTTCCCCTTGCTCGTGGAGAGCCAATGGAGGGAAATACATTGAAATGCATTGAGTACCTGAAACATGATGTGCAACCCAAAATTTTCAATGTTAACATTTGTTAACATGTTCAGCATGGTCAGACCTTTCAAAAAAAGTTGGTTTCGTTCGATTGTAAGGAGGGTGCACGACTGCACGGTAAGGCCTCGTAGCTCCCCGCCTACTAGGCAGACCCAGAAAAGATTGTTTTGACTCCTTCATATCGACGACAAGGGATTAGATCACTAGTAGGCGATTGTTGCTCTGTGTGCATGCAAGCAGCTATGATGATTACACATGCATTGATATGTCTCCTTCCTCTGTATCATAATACTGGTAGGCTATAGAAACACATTGGCTTTTGATGTTGATTTGAAATCTCAATTTTAGCATTCAAATCCAAATCATTGATTTTGTTGGGAAGGGTGCAGCATTGTAATGCCCTCTGGATTGTGGCATATTGTGCTTAATACAATGTAATAGACAAAATGTGATGACTAAAGAAATAGAAAACTTTTATTTATCAAAGTTTTAATTTCAGTGTGTTTAATAAGCACCACATTGATTCCTCTACTGATAATACCCTTTTCTGTTTTTTCACAGAGGAAACATCCATCGAAACAGTTGGCTTTTAGCCGAGCAAAGCCAGGGAAGCGAACCCACCAAGCAAATCCACCAAGTCCAAGCAAACAAACAAATATAAAAGATGCCATGACAGTGGGAGGCAACCGCCGTGTGCCACAAGGCAAGATCGACAAGATCATCATTAGGCTAATATGTGAGGGCCTTCATACATTTAGTTTGGTTGAACAACCTGCGTTCAAAGAACTTTTGACAATGCTAAATCCACAATGCAAGGTCATTTCCAGGCCCACTGTCCGGCCTAGATTAGAGGCATCTGCCATTCAGATGAAGAAGAATGTCATGTCCCATCTCAGTAAAGTGAGCTACGTTGCCACCACTACAGATTGTTGGACTGCACACCAGCAAAGTTTTATTGGGGTGACGGGTCATTGGGTGGATGAAGAAACCTTTGAGAGGAGATCAGCTGCGCTTGCATGTAAGAGGTTAAGAGGGTCCCACACCTTTGATGTCCTTGCAGGGGCACTTGACGACATACACTGTCAGTATAGAATTAGGGGCAAAGTGGTGAGAACCACAACAGATAGTGGCTCAAACTTCGTTAAAGCTTTTAGTGTCTTCGGAGAACAGAGCCAGTCTGAGGATGCAGAATCAGATGCTGAGTCGGACAGAGATTCAATTGATGATGAGCCCACAGCCAACTACCTGGACACATTCAGCATCCTGGAGCAAGATAATGGCCTGGAGTACCAACTTCCTACACACCAAAGGTGTGCATGCCATCTTCTCAACTTAGTTGCCACAACAGATGCTGAGATAGCAGAAAAGAAGATGGACACATACAAGAGACTATCACTAGCAGCCTTTGGGAAATGTCAAGCCATGTGGAACAATACGGGTCGTTCATACATGGCAGCAGAAGTTGTGGAAGATCATTGCCGACTCCAGCTCATCCGACCAAATCAAACGCGGTGGAATTCAACATTCATGGCTGTGGAGAGAATCATACGGATCATACAAGAGAAAGGGGAGGAGGCAATCAGGAATATTTGTGAAGAATTCAAATTGAAAACGTAAGTTTTAATTTGCATTTCAACAGTATGAAAGTGTGAATGTGTGTTTACATACTTGAAACTTAACTTTTCCTGCTTGATTTCCTGACAATTCTTTGTATTCTATTTATGCCAGGCTGACTCAAGCAGAAATTGCTTTCCTGACTGATTACTGCTCGGTGATGAAACCTCTGGTAAAGGCCTTGAACATACTTCAGTCAGAGACCAACACACACTTAGGGTGGCTTCTTCCAGTGATATGTCAGCTACAAGCAAAACTCAAAAGGCAGGAGACCTCATCCAAGATGTGTCTACCACTCATCAAAGCCATTCAGGATGGTGTCCAAAAGCGTTTTGGTGAGATGATGATGGACCCAGAACTGATTGCGGCAGCAATACTTCTACCGAAGTTCAAGACCACCTGGACAGAGAGGCCGGATGTCATAGAAACAGGTATGATTGCATCTTATAATAAACTGCTTTTCAACAGTGTATTGGAGATCTACTTTGTTTTATACTCAATACAATGTGGTCAGTGCTATAAGGCATTATGCATTATGGTGCACTCTTGGTAAATTAATCAAGTCTTAATTGTCAGAAATGTGTTGTTTGTCACTCGACAGGTCTGGCTTATGTCAGACAACACCTTGACCAGATGGCAGAGGTGGAAGTGGAGCAAGTTGGACAACATTCCTCAGATGAAGATGATTTCTTCACCTCAATGAAGTCCAGAAGGTCAGAAGGTACAGGGGAGTTGGAAGGGTACCTAGCCTGTATCCCAAACGATATGGATCTGCTAAACTCCTTTCCAAATTTAAAAAAACTCTCTCTGAAACTCAACACTGGCCTGCCTGCTTCAGCTGCCTGCGAACGGCTTTTCAGTTGTGCTGGATTACTGTTCACTGCAAAGCGAGCAAGGATGAGCTCAACTAACTTTGAAAATCAGCTGCTGCTTAAACTGAACAAGAAGTTTGTAGACTAGGTTATAGGTGATTTAGGGTGTCACAAAACTAGTGGCCTTGATTTGCAATATTCCTCTCTGGAATATTGCTGCTCTTTTATGTTAGTTCCTTTAATTTTGTAACACTTGTGCGCGTCATCATGTGGACATTACTTTGTAGTTTGTACCTCTCTGAGAGAGAGAGAGAGACAGAGAGAAAGTAGGCGTGCACAAGCCTGTTTAATGTTTTTTACCACTAAATGGATGAGCTCAATTAACTTTGAAAATCAGCAGCTGCTTAAACTGAACAAGAAGTTTGTAGACTAGGTTACAGGTAATTCAGGGTGTCACAAAACTAGCAGCCTTGATTTGCAGTATAACAGCTGTTGCTGTTGGTGTTGACATGTATGTTGTTGTAATTACACTTACATTTGTGTAGGTATTCTTTGTTGTTATCGCACTTACACACACATGCCCTCTATAGCGCTCTTGCAGCTGTGGAGATGGCATTAACACATTCTCATTCTCTGACGGTTAACAAACACACACACACACACACACACACACACACACACACACACACACACACACACACACACACACACACACACACACACAAGCATGTCTCCTCTGGAATATTGCTGCTCCTTTATGTCAGTTTGACTTTGTAGCAACACTTATGAGCGTCATCATGTGGGCATTACTTGGTACTTTTTACCTGTGTGTGTGAGAGAGAGAGAGGGTGAGAGGGAGAGAGAGGGAGAGTGTGTGCGTGTGAGAGAGAGAGTGAGAGAGAGAAAACGTGAGAGTAAGCATGTTTAATGTTGTACCACTAAATGGATGAGCTCAACTAACTTTAAGATGCTACTTAAACTGAACAAGAAGTTCAGTTGTTGTGAAGTTGTTGTTATTGCGCTTACATTTGTTACACTTGTTCTTTAATTAAAAACAAAATAGTTATGGATTTCTGACCCCTTGTCCTATTTTTACTACCCTCACACCCCACACAAAGAAAGTAACTAAGTAACTTTTACTTAAAGTACATTTCAAATGAACTACTTTTTACTTTTACTTGAGTACATTTTCAGATGAGTACTTTTACTTCTACTTGAGTAATATTTCATCAAAGTATTGGTACTTTTACTTGAGTACAATATTTTTGTACTTTTTCCACCTCTGGCACTATCTCTGTGTGTCTTACTTTTTTCGTGTTCCACTATCCTTTGGTGAATGTGTTTCCAGTCTTTCAAGCCTACCTTTATGAAAGGGCCGTCACTAACCAAAGGTGAAAATGCCAGACAAACAGAACAATACAGAGATTGTTTTTTGGGTTTTTTTCACAGTAAGTCAGCCACTTGCAGTTGGTTCCATCTTCGCTACTGAAAACTTTTGGTATAGGAACATTTGGGATTTGTTGAGGATGATAAAATGTTTTTTATCTATATCCTGTGACTGAGGGCGAACAAAGTGATCAAAACTATCAACAGACTCATCTTCATCGGTCTTGTTCCTAGCTTTTGGTTCAGGGTTCTGCTGCTGAGCTGTTGCCTCTGTAATCAGCCCCCGAGTAGACTCTGCTCTCCCTTTCACACTTCCTTCAGTATCCCTATGAGACTCAATTGCACCTGTATTTAATTACAATAAAAGGCAATCTGGAAGGCTTTAGCAAATTTGACATGGAAAACACGTTTTGACCAAAACAATTAAGATTTTTTCTAATGGCAAAACATGCAGGCTTATTTCCTATTACTTTCATCCTATTCCCTTTCAATTGTAGGCTTTGTATATTTACTATCCTACTTTTAACGATAAAAAGCATAATGGGTCACTAGTAACAGTTGGGCATAGAAAGTGGTCATATTGGAAATAGTCTGATCATGTTTGATTGCTCACACACCGTGGCACAACAGCTCACCTGTGCCTTCACAGTGACAGCAGCAATCCCATGCACACTACTGGGTCCTGGCTCTGCTTCCAACACTAAATCAAATTTTTAAAACTGACATAATTTTCAGCACAAATCTCCCCTTTTTACAAAGCTTTCTGATCAAGTCAAGTCAGTTTTATTAATGTAGGGCCAAATCATAAAGTTATCTCTGGACATTTTTCATATAGAGCAGGTCTACACCATACTCTTCATCATATTAATTCTCATTCTCAATGAGCAATCCTACCTGCCCGCTCTGGAGTTATGGGCTCATGGCTGGTGCTTGGTACTGGCTCTTCACTGTCACTGTTAGCAGCAAACTGGACTAGTGGCTGCTGCTGCTGAGGGGCTACAAGACAAAGTGTCTCACACTTAGGTGGTGTCGCAACATACTATTTGCAACGAACTTTTTTTTGTTTTTTTAATATCATATAAGGTTACGTTATACGCCATAATGCCACACAATTCATTGACTTGATTCATAAACTTGAACGGTGGTTTGCAGGCAACACATTTTGTTTTGCGTGCCTGCTAGCATCTTGCACTGCTCCTAGCTAGCTTAGCTTACCCGTCTCATCGTCTTCATTTGGCGTCTCACTCTCAAACAGCGAGCTGGTTTTAATAAAAAAGTTGCTCAGCTTAGCACATTTGGCCGTGTCAGTTTCTACAGCTTTCCCTTTTTTTTTTTAAAATTCTCATCTTTTCAATGCACCCCCTTTGCTCTTTCTACTATCCATTTTGATCTTATAGCCTACTTTTTGCTCTCATCCTCCAACAAGCACCCCTGACTGCAGTATGCAATTGGGCGAGGTGACGCTGTCGGCCGGAGTCAAAACGTAATTACGTCATCAACCAGGCTGCACTCTGCGAGTGGGTTGTGAGTGCAGGCAGCCCAGGGACAGCATGCATGATATACTTCAACCCAATGCCATGACTGAACACCGGCCTTCATGGCCCAAAAACCAGACCGTGCTCCCGATGAGCCAATCCGGGCCTGGCTGGGATAGGCTCCAGCATCCCCGTGACCCTGAGAGCAGGATAAGCAGTTTGGATAATGGATGGATGGATGGATGGGACCTTGACCGGTCCTCAGTTTCCCCTACTGGTTGTCCAAGTGAACGGACTGTTTGAGACCAGTAACTCATGCAGTCACAGTCACACAGTCTATAAGTAGAGATTAGTCAAATGAAAAAAAAATTAGTACTGGTGGTTAAAATGGATGTAAAAAGTTTCAGACTCCCTCATTAGTGTCACAGCTCCTTTACATTGATCGCTGGGGCTGCCGGTGTCCCGGAGGGAGAGCGGTTGTCATGGCAACCATACTGCCTGTGACGTCCAATCAGACCGAAAACCTAGTTCTCCGTCAGCTTCCATGATGTCAGTTCTCAGCTGTGTGTGTGTGCGTGCGTGTGTGTGTGTGTGTGTGTCTGCCTGCTGGCTCTGGCTTCCACCGTCTATCTGTCACTGTAACCTGACCAGTGTACAGTGATGGTGTGTGACACCTGGCTCCCTCATCCATGTGTTTCTATGTGAGCCTGAGCAGCAAGTGACAGCGTAAATCTGCAAACGATATATTAATTTGACGGCACGGCGGCGCAGTGGTTAGCGCGGTCGCCTCACAGCAAGAAGATCATGGGTTCAAGCCCTGGGGTTGTCCAACCTTAGGGATCGCCCCAGGTCATCGTCTGTGCAGAGTTTGCATGTTCTCCCCGTGTCTGCGTGGGTTTCCTCTGAGTGCTCCGGTTTCCTCCCACAGTCCAAAGACATGCAGGTCAGGTGAATCGCCCGTACTAAATTGTCCACAGGTGTGAATGTGTGCAAGTGCGTCGGCCCTGTGAGACTGCTGGGATAGGCCTCCAGCATCCCCACGACCCCTGGGGAAGGATAAGCGGTTTGGATAATGGATGGATGGATATATCCATTCTGTTCTTGTCATCAGGTGTGTAACTTGAGTGAAAAACTCAGCACCTGTCACCTGGGTATTTACTACACATTTGAGCCCTTTGGCTCAAAATTGTTCCTCAGTTTTGTAAAACAGCAAATGCTCCCCTGACAGCAAGTGTTTTTACTTTGTTTTTACTCAGATGAACTACGATGGTAGCTCTCAATGAATGTCTACAGTACATTTCAGCAGCTGTATATAAGATCTTGGTTTCTGAAGTTGAATTGTAAAGATAGCATGCAGGGAACTGGCTGAGAATAATTTCTATTTCAGCTTACGGTCACAATCCTGAAGCTGCCCATTGTTTTCGTCGAACTTCCTAACACCTACTATGTTGATATGTGGTTATTATACTGCTCTCGGACATCTACAAATCCAAAATATCCACCCAAGATGAAAAGGTGTTGTTGTGTCAGCATAATCTCCACTGACAAACCTAAACACCTGAGTTTTTCTGTATTGATGTTGTACTCTCTGGTGGTAAAGGTCTTCTACCAGCTTGTTCTGTCATATCTGCTTGTTAGAAACGACAACGTCACTTCTTCTCACACAACTTCACTCAACACTACCTGTCCTATTCATCCTCATTTGGCTGCTACGATGGAGATGTGAAACGCTGCACCTTATCATTTTCCTGGGAGAGTTCTACCATAACCGTCACCAATACCACCATTCAAATGGCCAACGGACAGCTACAGAATGTTTAAAAAATTGTGTTTGTGTCATGGACCCAACCGGAACTTTACCTCCACACCCCCGTCTACTAACCAGTCATCTGCTGCTAACTTCTACTACTACCACTATCACTTTCGGCTGCTCCTGTTAGGGGTCGCCACAGCAGATCATCTGTTTCCATCTCTTCCTGTCCTCCGCATCTTCCTCTGTCACATCAGCCACCTTCATGTCCTCCCTCACCACATCCATAAACCTCCTCTTTGGCCTTCCTCTTCTCCTCTTCCCTGGCAGCTCCATATTCAGCATCCTTCTCCCAATATACCCAGCATCTCTCCTCCACACATGTCCAAACCATCTCAATCTTGCCTCTCTTGCTTTGTCTCCAAACCGTCCAACCTGAGCTGTCCCTCTAATATACTCGTTCCTAATGCTGTCCTTCTTCATCACTCCCAATGAAAATCTTAGCATCTTCACCTTAAAGTCATCTGCTGCTACCTGTTCCCTCCAATCTCCTGCCAAACCCACCTGCACACCTTCTGCACCACATCAGCCAATCACCTCTCAGCCCACCACTTCTGACACACCTCTGTTGCTTGTTTCCTCATCAGTCTCTCTAGTAGAAGTACCAGTTAGCTCACCTCTGGTGTTTGCCAGATTGTCAAAATTGTGCTCTTGCCAGTTTTCTTTCCCCGCCCGTCTGCTCTGCTATATTATGCCTGGTTTTGAATCTTGCCAGTAAGACAACTTGTATTCTGCCCCTTGATGTTGTACCTCTGCCTGGTTGGACTTTGAACTTTGATCCTCCTGGCACTTAACAGCATACCTTATATTGCTGTGTTTGTGCCGGGGGACCCGATCCTTAGGGTGGACCAACCTCTGGTGCAGCGTGTTTTGGAGTTTGAAAGCAACCAAGATGCAATATTTGGAAAATACGCGTCTCAACTGTTCTGACACTCCTGCACATCTGTACAAAATAAACATCGTGTACAGTTTAACTGAATCAACTTCCTGTAATTTTTTTTTTTACCTGGATTACTGAGAATGAATAAAGACACTCAAAATGGAAAAGGTTGCTTTTTTAAATAAATAATATTTTCCCTGATTCTATGGACGCACACAAGGTGTGGTATCAGTTTAGACTGTGCCAGGCTTGAAAGGTTCATGTAATGGGAAATATACAGTAGGCTAGACAACTGCCTACAGTAAGTAAGAGAAATATGTCTCTGGAAACAGACATCTAGCTACATGTTTCAGTTAATCACTTTACTGGCAAATTAAAAAAAACACAAAATAAAGTCAGTGAACATAACAATGTACTATTGTACAAATGTACTCTTTTACTGAAGCTTTAACTTCATTTTGTTTTGGGATTCTCACTAGCCATCCAGCTAAGAGTACATCTGTCGCCATCTTACAATGCTGTGATTGCAAACATCCCCCAGTCCTCTGTGAATGGTACACATGGCCGTTGAAGCTCTAGTTAACGGTCACACCCATATTTGCATATGAAAGTGGTCATTGGTTTCGGTCGTTATGCCACTGTACTGTTTATAAGGGCGGGGATACCTGCAGTCAGTTAAGGGCCCGGACACACCAAACCGACTAGCCGCGACGAAGGCCGACTGTTGCGTCGCCTCACGTCGCCTGCCGTCTGGGCCAAAAAGTAGCACTTGAACACACCGCAAAGACTACAGCCGACGGCCAACTAGCATGTGCGTTCCGCTCTGATTCGCTAAGCTGAACAGCCAATAAGAGTGATCTCTCTCACCCACAGGCTCCGCCAATTCAACATGCTGAATCGGCTGAAAAGCTGCTGATGGGGGTCCAACTAGTGCCGACGGTATGGGACACACCGCACAAAATAGGGTCACAGACGCTCTCCGACGGCCCGAGATTGGCCGTCGGCCTGGTGTGTCAGGGCCCTTAGACTGAAGGGGTCACTTAGATGAGTGATGAAACGTTTCTGTCAATAAACGTTGTGTCCAGAGGAACTGATTCACCTTTCTGTGACTTTTCCATTGAGATGGGGGTTGTGGGGCCTGGGTCGGAGGTCGTGGGATTCGAGATGGGATAGGGTTAAGTGTCCCTTATTTTTCTGAGCTAAAGGAGACAACCCGACTGACGGGTTGCCCATATTTGTCTCCGTGTCTTTTCTTTTACTCTGGCTTGTATGTAGGGTGACCAGATGCCAAAAAAAAAAAAAAAACAATTGTGGGACAAATAGTGTGTTAATGCTGGACATGTATACTGGACATAGGCTATCCTTTAATTTGGAATCCATAGGGCTACTGCCTGAATTACTTCTATGACGTTCTTTTAGACGGTTCAGTTTTGTTGATTAAGAAACACTATGGATACTCTTAATTCATGAGGATGGGTGTCTTTAATCTATGCATTCAATTAAAACAGCAATGTCTGTTTGCCTTTTGGGTACATGACTTGATGCTTAAAAGCATGCTGTCCCCATCGTCCTTTCTAAGGTTACATTGTTTGTTGTCTTACAAAATGCTCTTAAGTTAAAGTCATGTTAGTCGTATCTTCCCTTTGGTATTTTTTCACATTTGGCATTAAGGTAATCTAAAAGTAACTGAAAGTAATCAGATTACATTAATTTTATATTGTGATACTTTTTTTTTATTGTTATTTGTTCCCCCCTTTTTCTCCCCAATTGTATCTGGCCAATTACCTCACTCTTCCGAGCCGTCCCCGTCACTGCTCCACCCCCTCTGCCGACCCAGGGAGGGCTGAGGACTACCACATGCCTCCTCCTATACATGTGGAGTCGCCAGCCGCTTCTTTTCACCTGACAGTGAGGAGCTTCACCGGGGGGACGTAGTGCGTGGGAGGATCACGCTATTCCCCCCCAGCCCCCCCCCCCCCAAACAGGTGCCCCGACCGACCAGAAGAGATGCTAGTGCAGCGACCAGGACACACACCCACATCCAACTTCCCACTCGTAGACACAGTCAATTGTGTCTGTAGGGATGCCCGACCAAGCCGGAGGTAATACGGGGATTCGAACCGGCGATCCTCATGTTGGTAAGCAACGGAATAGCGCTACACTACCCAGATGCCCCTATATTGTGATACTTGCAGGTAATTTGCAATTGTAACAAACTACATTTATAAAGTAATCCTCCCAACCCCGTATACTTTCGTGTGTTCATGCGTTCTCAATCCCTAAAGGAGCATGGAGATTTGACAGCATGCCTTTTTACTGTCGCTTTCACGGTTGTCATTGATTTCATGTTAATGCAAGCTGTGGAAATGCAGCATGACAGCGTGACCGATCACAATCTGGAATACAAATGAATGGTATGCGTGCATATGTGCACACATGGCTGTGGGTGGGCGTTTAGTAAAAGAAGACTCTGTTAACTCTGCTCCCTACTTGACTTCAAAGGTTGCAAGGCCAAATGTAGTCCACCAAGGTAAGCACTCACACATTACCTTCAAAAATGATAGACCAACGCTGCGGGATACCTGGGAGACACCATGGCTCAGCTTTCACCTTTTTTTGGTTTCTATATCTGCAATAAACCGATGCACACAATCAGACAAGAAAGCGAAGAAAGCGAAGAAAGCAACTTAATTTTGTCACTGTACAGGTTACAGTGAAATGTGTCTTCTGCATGTAACCCATCCTATTGTATAGGAGCAGTGGGCAGCTGCAGCACCCGGGGACCAACTCCAGTTCTTCTTCCCCACTGCCTTGCTCAGCGGAACAGACAGGAGAATTAACCCTAACATGCATGTCTTTTTGATGGCGGGAGGAAACCGGAGCATCCGGAAGAAACCCAGGCAGACACGGGGGAGGACATGCAAACTCCACACAGAGAGGACCCGGGACGGCCTGGGGTTCGAACCCCAGACCTTCTTGCCGTGAGCCAACAGTGCTAACCGCTGCACCACTGTGCTGCCCTAATTAAATGTCTACACACACGTGTATACTCACATGCACACACAAAACAATACATGCCTGTAGGGAAGGACAAATTTGACTAGGTGTACATACATAATAAGCATGAACACAGACATGAACAAAACAGATACACATATGTGAACGCTCAAGCTCATGTGTGTGCACCAATGCCCACACACACACACAATCACACACGTACAAAGTGCTGCACTGCCACCTAATGACGGCCCCTCTCTCTTCTCCTTTGCTGTCTTTCTTTCATTTCCTCATCTATCTCGCTCTCCAATGCAGCAAAACTTCCCTCACCCCAGTTTTCCTCCCGTGTGTAACTCTGTGCACATGCATAATATCAGTGCAGCTGTGCATCTGCGTGCAGGTGCAACATTCACCCTCGTGGTTAGCGCGGCATGCAAGTGCCACTTTTCTCTCTCTGGGACATTGTCCTGTAAAACCTGTTCTTATCTTCTACACATCTCTGGCCTGTTGTGTTCCCGTTTCTCTCTCTCGTTCTCTCGCTCCCTCTCGCCTGTTTATTTTTGGATAGGGTAAAGTGGAGCCTGCCCTCAGGGAGAAGCAATGGCATTACCGACTCACATGCACCTCCTTTGCCAGGCCGAGTGGAGGGGCTTCGTTCTCCCCAAGCTGCTGCCGCAGCAGCAGAGGTGGATGGTGGCTGTTGATGCCGCTGTTTTTTTTTTTTTTAGCTTTTATTTGGGTGGAAAGCTGCTGGCGATTGCGACCTGAATTAAATATTTATGATGGCAAAAACAATCAAACTGTACCACCTTACTCCGCTATGTGACATTCACACTGTAGCTACAAATCATCTACGTGTGTGTGTGTCTGTGTGTGTGTGTTGGTCTAAATGAAAGAGGGAGAGTGTTTGCAATCAGTCATCCCTACATTAATGTGTTTACCTTGTAAGAAGAAATTTCCCTCACTTTATTTTCCATGACCCCTTTCTCCAATACTTCATGGGCTATTGGAGTTGATGAAGGCTTGTGTACCGATCCAAAAAGAGAAGTCAGCAGGTTGCAGAGACTTTTCTTACCGCGCCCCTTTAGTCTTTGGCTGATTCTGTAGTTTTCTTCAAATCTTAACAATAAAGGGGCGTCCGGGTAGCAGAGCGGTCTATTCTGTTGTCTACCAACACGGGGATCGCAGGTTCGAATTCCGGTGTTACCTCCGGCTTGGTTGGGCATCCCTACAGACACAATTGGCCGTGTCTGCGGGTGGGAAGCCAGATGTGGGTATGTGTCCTGGTGGCCGCACTAGCGCCTCCTCTGATCGGTCGGGGCGCCTGTTCAGGGGGGAGGGGGGAACTGGGGAGGAATAGCATGATCCTCCCATGCGCCACGTCTCCCTGGCGAAACTCCTCACTGTCAGGTGAAAAGAAGCGGCGGGCAACTCCACGTGTATCGGAGGCGGCATGTGGTAGTCTGCAGCCCTCCCCGGATCGGCAGAGGGGGTGGAGCAGCGACGAGGACGGCTCGGAAAATAGAGTAATTGCCAAATACGATTGGGGAGAAAAAGGTGGGGGGATAAAAAAAAATCTAAACAAAAATCCCAACTTATTTTCATTATCATTTGGATGGCTGTTACGCTGAGTCAGCTGGCCTTATTAATGCTCATGATAAAAGAGATCTGTCTTGTCATTCCAGGAAGAACAGTAATGTACTGAAAAGCCTTGTGTAGCCTTGCTGCTTCATATGCTATGAGGGCGAACGGTAAACATACTCGTATTTTGAAACTAAGTTGAAAAACGTTAACGCCACAGGATACAGAGTGCATGTGAGACATGTATATCTGCTGTATTCTTTCATATCCAGTGTTGATTTCATGAACGTCTTCATTATATTCAAAGTTTGTAACTCTCACGTCTCTCTTGGTTCCGAAAGAGCCAGGTTATGTGTAGTGCAATAACCACAAGTGAATTTAGTAACTTGCATATAGAAAATAATGCACGTGAAACACATTTACATTAATAGGAGAAATAATAAACGGGCCCAAAAGAAAATTGTCCTTAGTGGTATCAATGTCCTCGTTTAAGATCTCTCCACCTGTTCGAGAGATTTCAAAGTCAATGTCTCGTCAGAGTCAATCTTGTTGAGTTCAGATCAATGCTGGTCTGATCTGTCAAGAGTCAGGTAAGTCAAGAGTGCACTTTTTATACGTGTGTTCGAGTTGGTACCAGTTATGTGACTGGCACGATCCTACCACAGAGCAGACAGTTCATCCACCGTGTCAGCGGTAATGTAGATCCGGGTTCCTGGGAATCAAGCTGGGTGGCTCGTCATCTACTGGAATCTCTGGATCGTCCTCACGGATCTTCTCACTCAACAAAAGACCTGACCTGCATTTACAAACAGGCTTATAGTCTGTTCTTATTTTCTTCATGACTAACCTCCCTCCAATGTTTCTCTTATGCTGTAAAACATCACACCTGATCGTAAAACCAACTAAGCTCTGCTAAGTACAAATACTTTATGTATTGAACATTATTGAAATTAGAATTAAACTGCTTCAGCTTCATCAACATTTTGATAAAAAAAAAACATATCTTAAACATTAACAAACCTTTGTCTTTCAGTAAAAGCAAAATTGTAATTTTTCTGTAGAAAAGCAGTACCTATTTCACCAGCTGAGCAAGCACAGTAACTTTTAGAAATGCTTTCAGCAGAAACAGTAAAACTAAAGTTCGCAGTTCACCATTTCTTATCAAAAATACTGCTTGACAAACCATTTAATCGTCTAACAATGTAATCTACTCATATATTTTTGGAATGTGTGTGTGTGTGGTGTTAGTGTGTGTGTTAGTTAGTGTAGATAGCAGGACCAAAAACTAAAGCACTTATGATCCTAACTCTTTTTGGAGGTGGTAGGTATTGTCTCAGAGAGTAAGGGGAAAATCCCAGAAAATTAAAATTATGCATAATTATGCATAAATATGCAAAATATGCATTTTTGTAAAAATGGCTAAAAACCACTTTTCTCGGCATTTCAGATGATTCTGAGCATCTTTGGCTTTTTCACCTATATAAAAAAAATTTTCTGGGACAGAAATGTTTTGGCATTATGCAAAATATATGCATTTTTGCAAAAATGCACTTATGATCCTAATTTTTTTGGGAGGTGGTCGGTATTGTTCCAGAGAGGACCAGAAAAATAGCAGAAAATTAAAATAATTATGCATAATTATGCAAAATATGCATAAAAATGGCTAAAAACCATTTTTCTCGGCATTTCAGATGATTCTGAGCATTTGGGGGGGGGTTGGAGTGGGGGGGTGTTTAGGGGCAGGGGGAAGGCGGTTAGCTGGCAGGATGAAGAGGAGGGAGATTTAGACGGGTGGATAACCAAACCGCTACATTGTAGCGGTGTTCTTCTAGTATAATTATATATTCATTTGTTTCACAAATGAGCACGATTATCAAAATCTGTCATTTAGCCCAAAATTGCCAAAATTCTGAAAAACTACAATAATTTCTTTAGAAACATTTAAAAAAAAACTAACTTTAGGATATTTGAGTTTTAAAATCACATTTTTGACATAAAACATGTAAAAAGGCTGCATGATGGTTGTCAGTATTATACGAACCCTCGTGACAGGCTACATTAAAGGAACCAACACAAAAGTAAATTGCACTTCCCCCATACAGTCAGTGATGACTTTTAATCACACGCCAGCCTCTGGCCCTAGTGGTCGCCATATTGGAGGAAATTCCCGGGAGGGAGGGTTTCCCCCCCCCTTTTTTTTAGTAACATGGTGAATATTCCTATGAAACTTATTCTTTAAACATCAAAACCGTTTCCCTTCAGACTCTTAAACATTCACCAACTCACAGTGAAACGCTAGAAGGGCTTGGCATGGAAGGAGCTCCTTTGCTAACAACAAAACCAACGAGATGTAGCCGGGAAGCTAGCTTTAGCTTACCGAGGCATGTGACGTGCACCTAACAATTACGATGAACGGCACTTCCGTCGATCTCGGGGCTTCTGCGGGGACGCCATTTGCCCGTTATCTGATATCTGTTGACTTAGTTTCTACTGTCTCTCACCTTTTTCCTCGAGTTCAAGGTTGTAAACGAGGCAACTAGTTGTGGCTCAACATGGCTACTCAGCTCGAAGGAACGCTGCGTCACGAAAACCCTCGCGCTCGTAAAGTGCACCGCAACTTCCGGCTATAACGTCGCCGTAAACTTCCGGTTGAAGTATCGAGGGGCGGGAATGGGTGAAACAGAAAAGCTTTTTATTTTTTATCTAATTGTTTATTTATTTATTGGGGGGGAGGGGGATACCGTAAATAATAGACATGTTGACCCACACTCCATACCAGCTGGTGGGGGTAATGCTCCAATTCGTTGTTCGCCAACCGCCGTTAAACACCAAGAAGGAGAAGAAGACGAAGAAGAAGAAGAAGAAGAAGAAGAAGAAGAAGAAGAAGAAACAGAAAAGTAATAAATAAAAGGATTAACTTAGAATTTAAGTTAATAGTTAAATCGTTTCTAACTTTATTAATTTCTATTCATCCCATTCGTTCAGCTGGGTTACAAGTTTGCAAAAAAAATAATAATAGTGAGTGTATTTTTCATTGTTCGTCTTCTCGCTTTTGGAAACCATTGGAGAAATCCGTGTCTTGCAACTGAAATTGTCAAGAAAGTTAAAGTGTTACACAGTAGAACTGACACAGAATTTAAACATTTTAGGTATCAAATTTAAAATTAAAATCATGGCTGTAAATAAGCTTTTGAATTTTATAAGATACAAAATTAATTGTTTGTTCCTTCATACATACAAGGCGTCCGGGTGGCGTGGTGGTCTATTCCGTTGCCTACCAACACCGTGTTACCTCCGGCTTGGTCGGGCATCCCTACAGACAATTGGCGGTGTCTGCGGGTGGGAAACCGGATGTGGGTGTGTGTCCTGGTCGGTGCACTAGCGCCTCCTCTGGTCTTCCTTTGGTGCAACATTTCCACTGACTTTTCATTAATCTGTGCTGTGCCAAAAGTCTGCCATTGTGTTCAGTGTGAACACAGCCTAAGAACTGGGAGATGGCACAAACAAGGAGAATGTGTATTGTTTATTCTTATTCTCCGTAAATCGACAAATCTTCTAAACACTGATGCAACATTCTTGCCAGCAGTGCAACGACAACCTCGCTCTGGGCCGACATAGCATACTGGAATAGGGACCAACACAATACATACTGACAGCCATTTTACTACTTGGTAAAGTAGTAAAATGGCCCCTACAGTGAGAGGGTGGGGGCTCTGTTATGCTTTTTTGGGGGGGGGGCATTTTCCTGCCATGGTTTCAGTCTACTTGGGGTCACTTCAGATCAAAACCAAGTTATGCTGAGTGATCACCCTTATCCTATGATGAGACATTTCTATCCTGATGGGAGGGGTCTCTTCCAGGATGACAATGCCCCCATCCACAGGATACGGGGGGGAGGGGGGGGTGTCACTGGATGGTTTGATGAGGACGAAAATGACGTAAATCATATGCTGTGGGAGATTTTGGACTGACGTGTTAGACGGCGCTCTCCACCACCATCATCAAAACACCCAATGAGGGAACGTCTTTTGGGAGAACGGTGTTCCGTCCCTCCAGTAGAGTTCAGAGACTTGCAGAATCTAAGACAAGGAGCACTGAAGCAGTTCTGGAGGCTCGTGGTGGACCAACTCCTTACCAAGACACTTTCAACTCAACTCAATTCAATGGTATTGTCATTAAAAACAGTGTGCAGGCACGTGTTAAAAATGAAATGAGGGCTGTGGCTTCACCAAACAGTGCAAGACAGACACAGACAAACACAGCAAACACAGTATAAGACACACACACATGAAGACCAAAAGCTAAAAATAAGTGAAAAAAGAGCTGGAGTACAAAATATTTAAAAATATCCACAGACATTCAGTGGGTAGCCAGGTTCAGGTGGGCAACAGCTTGGGGAAAGAAGCTGTTTTTGAGCCTGGTAGTGTGGGCTCTGAGGCTCCTGTAGCGCCTCCCAGAGCGCAGGGGGGAGAACAGTCCATGGTTGGGGTGGGTGGGATCTCTGCTGATGCTGAGACCCCTTCGAAGGCAGCGTTTGTGATAAATGTCTTTTACAGCTGGGAGCTGGGGATAGGGTGGTATGCTGGGCCGCCTTGAGGACCCGCTGCAGAGCTTTCTGGTCTACTGAGGTGGTCTACTGGTCTGCTTTATGTTGGTTTTTCCTGTCATTTGTCACCGGTCTGTGTGTAGTGCGTTCACAAGATGACCTTTTCAGGGGCTACAACGTCAGTGCTACTCCACTCAAGTTTGAATTTATCTTGTGTACCTGCACGCAAGTGGTTTTGGGCTTCTTTCTCCTACCCCCTTTAATATTCAGCCTCGTAGCTTTCCAGATGGGGAACCAGGATTTCAACCACTCTCCAATATCAATTCAAGACAAAGCTTTTAATCAAAGGATTTTCTAATCTTCTTTCCAGTTTTTCTTTTTCAAGATAGCGTAAATTTAACATCTCACTTCTTTCCAAATCTTCTGGCTTGAAGACTTCCGAAGTCTGCCAAAATCCCCGTGAACTGGTTCTCCCCCAAACAGGTCCATTTGCCTAATTAGCCTACAGCTGACAGAACTTGTTTTGTGTTGAGGGAAAAATTGCAAAGACCAACCATAATTTTGGGCCGGACAACTTGCCAGATATTTGCACGGCGGGGAAGAATCTAAATTAAGTGCTCACAGAAGATAACAGAGATATTGGATTTTACACGTAGGCGTACCAGTACCATCTGGATTTTTATATATATATATATATATATATATATATTTTACTGAGTGAAATGTTGCCCAAAATCAAAACAATTATCAGGAATGCAAAACTTTGGAAAAAGCAAAAATTATTTATAATTATATTTTTTGAATATATTTATTTATTTATTTTTTGGGGGGGGGTTTCCCCCCCCTTTTCTCCCCAATTGTATTTGGCCAATTACCCTCAATGACTCTTCTGAGCCGTCCCGGCTGCGGACTACCACACTCCCTCGGGTACATGTGGAGTCGCCAGCCGCTTCTTTTCACCCGACAGTGAGGGGTTTCGCCAGGGGGACGTAGCACATGGGAGGATCAAGCTATTCCCCCCCATTCCCCCCCGAACAGGCGCCCCAACTGACCAGAGGAGGCGCTAGCGCAGCATCCAGGACACATCCACATCCATTTTCCCACCTGCAGACACGGCCAATTGTGTCTGTAGGGACGTCCGACCAAGCCGGAGGTAACAAGGGGATTCGAACCGGTGATCCCCGTGTTGCTGGGCAACGGAATAGACCGCCACGCCACCCGGACACCCCAAATATTCTTGTTTTTTCTACTGCTGAACCCCACTAGTTATATAGCCCTCTATAGTGAGTTCAAAGGCCAGTTAAGCTGAATTAACTGACTCCAGATAGGCACAGACATGGACATTTGATTCATACAGGACACATGTTAGGTCCTCTGGAGTAATGGCGGCACCCCGTCACACACCTTATCCGCAGCAGCTCTAAAACAAAACAGTTGGGTCCGGTCATGGAGCTTGCGCTAGGTTACGGAAAAGCCGTTGAAAAGCATTGGTGAAGGCTGGGACTTCCTTCCATAACACTATATGTGTAATTGTACCATACATATCACCGAGTATGTGCATGGTACTGTGCACACACGCAGTACTCCACGGTAACCGTTACTCTGACGTGAACTTTACTGGCTGTGTGAGGAGGAGGAGGTAGCCATAAGAAAGCTGGGATCCCATCACTGATAGTTCAACTGTAAATTGCCCCCCGCAGTTACAGTAAGTGACATTAAATTTAAGATTAGACTTAGTTGGGTATAAATGGCTTTCGGTCAGTGACCCTCCAGCAATGCAGACATCACCATGTGTCCCATTCCAGCGGATGGATATGGTGGGCTTTAAACACAAATGACCCCCTCTCTCTCTCTCTCTCTCTCTCTTCTCTCTCTCTCTCTCTGGGAAGATGAACGAGTGTGTGCGTGACCTCTCCTCTCTCTACCTTATGAATATGGATCATACAAGAGGCTAATATGGTGGCCGTGGTTTAATTGGAGCAGATTTGCAGCATTAACACGGCTTGTGTGGCTCACCAGGCAGCTGTTGAAAACCAGAGAGTGATGCAACCTCAAAAAACCATTTGAACCGTTTCATGTTCCATTACCGAAGGCGGGCACTCAGACAGCATCCGGATGTGGGCCACTTCGGGCAATGATGCGGCACTGATGGCCTTCTTCTGGCCCTGACAAAATGGATGTGACCCTGAAGTGGCCCGTGTGGTAAATGGTGAATATGGCCCAAATATCACGAAACAAATATTGTCCACCTTTGGCAAATATGTGGCACATGCTGCATTGCTATGGCTTGGTTCTGGCCCAGATCTGGCAAACAGGAGCAGACCGCCCAAGTGCCATCCTTCCACGCGGTATGTGGCCCGGATGAAAGTGTCAGGTGTGGGACGGGTCCAGGCCACAGCAATTTTGCTATCTGGGGTGCATTCTGACGGATTAGACCATTGGAAATAATTACGTCTGCTGCATATTTAACCATTCCGGAGGTTCCAATGAGAAAGGAGCAGAAGGAAGGAAGGATGGAGAGAGGCCAGGGGATGAAGAATGGCATGATGAAAGAAATCTAAAAAAAGGGAAATTTGCCCGACACGTCTCACTCAGAGGGAAAATAACACAAAATGGATGACAGGATGTAGAACACCCCACATCTGATGACATATTCAATGACATCAGGTCACACTGTCAAACTCTGTGTTACCATAAGCACACCTACATGTTTTCAGATCAAAACAGGTAAAAAAAGAAAAGAAGTTATACTGCCTCTTGTAAAGCACTGAACAAAAGGTCAAAGGTGACCGCTGTATAGTCCACAGATTGACAGCTGACCACATACACAGCAGTATTTTCTGGACTTTTATTTTGGAAATAATTCCAGGACTAGGCTGCAAGCAACCAGTGTGTGTGTGTGTGTGTTTCTTCCCCTGGATCGTCACCTTGCCGTGGTGGAGAAGCTTGCATGTACCAGTGATCCCAAGAGCTATGCCGTCCGGAGCTTAGCTCCTGGTAGGGTCACCCAAGGAGGATAGGTCAAGGGGGTCACCCAAGGTGGACAGGTCAAGGGGGAGGTTCTAGACGAAGCGTGATCCAACAAAGACCTCAACAGCGGAACTGGCGGAAGATGTCTCCAGGTCACAACGGCAGTGAAGGCGGATGAAGGCTGCAACAGAGGGTGGTCCCCGATCATCTTGGTTCTCCATGCCGTTGGACTCTGGCCACCACCTGCCAAGGACCGTGTGGTGGCTGCAGGCGCATCAGCCTCTCCACATAAAAAGCTGTCAAGCACAGGCATCCTCTCATTATGTGGCTCCAGGATCAGCCTCCATGCCACCTGAAGGCCCAGAGGGACCCAGAGGGAGGACGGTCATACTCGACCCTGAGTGACCGCTAATGATGATGAGGGACAGAGAGTAAGAAAGTGGGAGCGAGAGTGAGAGAGGTGGACTATTAATAAAGCGGTCGGTGAACGGTATGAGGACGAATTAAAATGAATACCGTCTCGCAGCGGACAACTCATCACTCCAAGCTGTCGCACCAGGAAATAAAACACACACAAAGAAGTGTATGCAATAAACTCCTTCTACTGACATAAGGTGCACCTTTAAAATGCTCGAGACAGACAGATGCATACACAGATTTACACACACTGCCCCAGCTTGTGTAAATCTGTAAGTCCTATACTGCAGTTTGAGAGCACAATAATGTCTCTTTTCAAGTTGTGATGTGTAATATTTGTGCTTTCCTGACGTGAAAATAAGATCATATCCGCTCAGCCTTTGTTAAAACAGCTTAATGCCATCCTGGTTTGCAATGACTGATGGATGGATGGATGAAATATGATTAAAATTTGAGTAAAATAAAAAAAAAACTCTGGGTGGTGTGCTCCAATTATCGGGGCATCACCTTGCCCAGCCTCCCTGGGAAAGTCTAATCTAGGGTGCTGGAAAGGAGACTCCGACCAATTGTTGAACCTTGGATCCAGGAGAAACAATGCGGATTCTGTCCTGGCAATGGAACAATGGACCAGTTCTTTACCCTTGCAGAAGTGCTGAGGGAGGCATGGGAGTTTGACCAGCCAGTCTACATGTGTTTTTTGGACTTGGAGAAGGCTGTGTACCCCGGGGCACTCTGTGGGGGGAGGGGGGGGCGGGGGGTACTGCAGGAGTGTGGGGGTAGCGGGGCAGTTGCTACAAGCCATCTGGTCCTTGTATAACCAAAGTGAGAGCATTCTTAGCACAAAGTCAAACACGTTTTCGGTGGGTGTTGGACTCCGCCAAGGTTGTCCCTTGTCTCCATTTCTGTTTGTGATATTCATGGACAAGATCTCAAGGCGCAGCCAAGGTGAGGAGTGTGTCCATTTTGGGAACCTTAGAATTGCATTTCTGCTCTTTGCAGATGATGTGGTTTTGTTGGCTTCATCAGAACGCGACCTCCAGTGCGCACTGGGTCAGTTTGCAGCTGAGTGTGAAATGGCCGGGATGAGAGTCAGCACCTCCAAGTCTGAGGCCATGGTTCTCTAACAGGAAATGGTGGATTGCTCCCTCTGGGTTGGGGATGAGTTGTTGCCTCAAGTGAAGGAGTTCAAGTATCTCGGGGTCTTGTTCACAAGTGAGGGTAGGATGGAGTGGGAGATTGACAGGCAGATTTGTGCAGCATCAGCAGTAATGCGGACGTTGTACTGGCCTAACCTGTGGTCATGAGCTTTGGGTAGTGACTGAAAGAGTGAGATCGCGGATACAAGCAGCTGAAATGAGTTTCCTCCATAGGGTGTCTGGGCTCAGCCTTAGAGATAGGGTGAGGAGCTCGGACATCCGGAGGGAGCTCAGAGTAGAGCCGCTGCTCCTTTGTGTCGAAAGGAGCCAGTTGAAGTGGTTCGGGCATCTGATTAGGATGCCTCCTGGGCACCTTCCTTTGGAGGTGCTCTGGGCACGTCCAACTGGGATGAGACCCCGGGATAGACCCAGAACTTGCTGGAGGGACTACATGTCCAATCTGGCCTGGGAACACCTTGGGAGGCGCTGGAGGCCGTTGCTGGGGAGAGGGACATCTGGAGTGCCCTACTTAGCTTGCTGCCACCGCGACCCGACCCCGGAGATGCGGCTGATATTCAGATGAGATGAAATTAAAAAAAAAAAACTTTTATTCAGCCAACCCTACTCTGGATTTCTGCATTCAAACTGGATGAGTGATTTTGTGGTTGCCTGATATTCAGACTTAATGGCCATTTTGTTATCACTCAATTTAGTCTGAAATTGCCCTTTGCGCTAGCCATGTGACTTTTTAAAGGGGAGGTTTGGGCCTTGTTCAGACTGCAGGCACATCGGATTTGTTTCTCAAATCAGATCTATAAGACAGCCTGTCCGCACTGATATTTGCAAGTGATCAGATCGGATTTGTGTCCAGACATCACCCACCTATCTGCATGGGTTGCTGTGGTAACGACGTAGGCGTGGGTAATTGCGTATGCTGGTGATGAAATTTACCAATGGATGGATGGATGGATATCCATCATATCGCCCCCCAAACAATCACGCTGTCAAGTCGCGGTGCAGAGCTCCGTCGCACCGGACTCAGCGTGTTGTCCTCGGTCGTAGCGCTCTGCTACAAGCAGCATGGATGTCGCTCAGCCGCTCTGAAGCACTTCCGTCACTCTGGATTTGACGTCATCGTTGTATGTCCCGTTGCGAGTGACGCAAAAGACAGTTTGAAATCTGACTTGGGCGGCCAGTGTAGAATTCCGATTGGAATCGCATTTCAAACCACCTCCAAATGTGGTTTAAAGCTGATTTGCAAAATCCGCATTTCATTTGTTTTTGCTGTACATACTTTCTAAAATCAATCTGGTTATGCCAAAAAAAAAAAAACAGATTTGGGATGGCAGTCTGAACGAGACCCAAAAATGTCAGTTGATATTGATAAAACATGTAGTTTATGTCAAGACAAGTTGTTGGTCAAGGGGGTATAATAGCAAATTAAAGAATTCTATTTAGACTAAACGCCAACGTAAAATCGTTCTGCGATGTCACTTACCCTCCTGATCCGCTTCTGGAGGAATTCCAAATCTTACCCAGCATTTGTCAGGGATGAAAGACGCTGTAGTTATTCTAAAGCTATGGCAAGCAGACCAGCAAACATAAGAAGAAAACCGAGACATAAACAAGGAAGGGAGACACCAGATATGCACGATTTCAAATAGCATCGATAGCTGTGTTCCTTTAATCTGCGACCGACACCATTTTTGTTATTGTGGCCCATCTGGCTCTGGCATAGCTCCGTGACCAATTTTAAGCCCCGCCCACAAAGACGCTGATTGGCTCGGTTGTTTCTCCAACCAGGATCGAGCCCTTGATGAGGGCAACGCCAGACCTCTGAACCACTCGACAAAATTTGAAAAGCGGACGGGGCGAGTAGAAATAAGTTGAGAATAAGCGCTCGCCCTTGCAGGCCTCAGCAAACTGTGGCAGCGATAGCAGCAGGCTGAGGTCCATATTTAAGGTGAAAAAATTGCTGCTGTTGGCAAATTGTCAGCGTAGCAATGGCGCATCAATGCGAGTTTGACCAAACATGTCAGCCCAGATAGCAAAACTGCTGTGGCCTGGACCCGTCCCACACTCGACACTTTCATCCGGCCCACATACCGCGTGGAATGATGGGACTTGGGCGGTCCGCTCCAGTTTGCCAGGTCCGGGCCAGAACCCAGCCATAGCAATGTCACGTGTACCACATATTTGCCAAAAGTGGCCCATATTTGTTTTGGGATATTTGGGCCATATTCACTATTTACCACACGGGCCACTTCAGGGCCACATCCAGATTACATGTTGTCCAGAGCACCGCATCTTTGCCAGAAAAGGCCCACATTTGATTTGGCATATTTGCTATTATACATGTGGGCCAGTTCAGGCTCACATCCATTTTGTCAGGGCCAGAAGAAGGCCATCAGTGCCGCATCATTACCTGAAGTGGCACACATCCGGATGCTGTCTGGGAGGTTGTCTGTGATGCTGCCATTCACACGGCTGAAGGACGGAGCTCAGCATGCTGGCAGAGAAACCACACACAGTCCCTTCGAAGTGAAAGTTTGTTTCTGCTGGCTAACTGGTGCGCTCATCCAACCAGAGAGCAAGGGATGTGAAGGGAGAGAGGGATGATAAGGATGGCGGAAAACGGCGTTGTGGGGGAGCTAGAGAGAGAGAGAGAGAGAGAGAGAGAGAGAGAGAGAGAGAGAGAGAGAGAGAGAGAGAGAGAGAGAGAGAGAGAGAGAGAGAGAGAGAGAGCCGCTCGGAGGTCCCCAGTGGCCGAGAAGAGGCAGACAGACAGCAGGGAGTTTAAAACAACAAGATGAAAGATGGATGTGCTGCTAATTCAGCTTCCAGCAGCTCCTCTGGTCTACTGTTTGACTGCACACTATGTGGACGAGAGGCACGTGCACACGCACGCACGCACGCACGCACACATACACACACACACACACAACAAGTTGGAAAAGGCTCCTCTTGCTCTGGCTCCTCCCAGGGCAAAAAAAATAATAATAAAGAGAGACAAAAAAATGAATGGAAGAACATGACGAAGAGGAAAGAGAAAGGGAGTTAGAGAGAGGAGGACGGCCGGAGAGGAAAACACCGAGGAGTGGAAACCACATTGTGTGATGTCTCACAGCTCCACAGCTTTAAACAAACAAACAAACAAACAACATTTCAAGGTGACATCTATAAAAGTCCCACTGGTGCAGATTCCTAAAGTAAATATCATGATGGGTTGATGAGGGGTCCGGAATAAACCACACACAGACCCCCCCCCCCACTCTCCAGATCTCTCTGTTAGAAAACTAGAGCCGCCCCGGCCGAATTATCTAGTTATTTATTTATTTTGGGGCGTTTCTTCTCCAGAAAGACTCGCTTCACATTAACGGTCCTCCGAGAAACGGGCAGCGATTGGGTCCAACATCTACCGAGCCTAATGCCCCTTTTCCACTACATGGTACCGGTTCGACGCCAACTGTTACCATTTGCCTGGTACCGCCTCTGTTGAGGTTCCAAAGAAAAACCGGAGCGGGTACCGAAACCAATGCAGACCCCTGATTGGTCAGAGAAACGCGTCACCGCGGCATTTTGCGTCACTGCGTCATCAATGCGCGCATGGGATATCGCCCGGCGTTTTTGAAGGTTGACGCTAGATCCAACGGGGCGGAGGCACGGAAGTAGCCGTGATTGGCTGTTGCGTCGGCCAATAGACAGCGCGGAACCTCGAAGCGCACTGTCTTGAAACAAACGACGCGCGCTGAAACGTTTAGCTAGCTAGCTTACGGCTGACCTCAACACTGCCAGACCGTACTGTAACGATAGCTAACGTTAACGCTGGCTAACAGCGGAAATTCAGTGAGTTTAAACCCGAACCCCAACCAACAACCAATCACGGCTACTTCCGTGCCTACACCCCGTTGGATCTAGCGTCAACCTTTTTGAATACCGAAGTGGTCGAAGCGGAGTTATCTTTAAAGTACATTTTGAATCGAAAAAAGAAGATGGAGAGCCGAAAATCCGGTAACACTCCAGTATGGGGCACATAAAAAAACTTAATTAGTAGTGAATTAGTGTTGAGATATGACACCAGTGTATTTGTATGACTATGTGTTACTGTGTGATATTATTTTGTTTACGACTTTGTTTGTCCACAAGTGGGCGGTGTTGCGCTTGCACGCGCGGATTGATTACGTCACTGAGACGCTGTTCATTTTTCTTCTTCTCCCAAAACTACCGAATAAACGAAGGCTGCATTTTTTCCCTCCAGCAGAAGTTCGGTAGTCAGTACGATTCTTTATAACGGTTTAATAATCCACTTCATCTGCGCAGAGGTAGACATAAAGTATTAGTCTAGTCTTCTAACAATTAGTAATGATCAAGATGTCACTTTAGTATGGGGAACATATTCTAAGTAACAAAAACTTAATTACTAGTGAATTAGTAATGATCAAGATGTCACTTTAGTATGGGGAACATATTCTATGTAACAAAAACTTAATTTAGAGTAATTTAACACTATGAACACTTGTAGTTTTGTGTGTTGTTATGTAAGAACAGACCATATTCATTAAGTGTTAGTAAGGGAGAATAACTCTTCTTGTGGTACTACCACCTTATAAAGGCCACACTAAGCAAAGCATATTGAGATGGTGCTACTAATAAGCAATACTTCTGAGGTTATAGAGGGAAAACTCATAGTTAATGGCTTACTGGTGGTATAATAAGGCCATGCAGGATAAGGCATTAATGAGTACTTAATAATGACCAATTAAGAGCCAATATTTTGCTAATTTGCATGCTAATAAGCACCTAATTAATGGTGACTACGTTCCCCATACTAAAGTGTTACCGAAAATCCAGCTACACTGAGGGGGCACTGTTACGGGAATGGAAACCGACACCGAAGCAAGTCGAGTCGAGTCGAGTCGAGCCGGTACCATGCAGTGGAAATGGGGCATAAACGACTGCACCGTACGGGATGGACCATGGACACACACTCGCGCGCGCACACACACGTTAGGTGTACACATGCTGACAGGACAAAAGGGCTCAGCATCTCCTAGTGAATAACAGGGGGGGGGGGATTTAGATGAGAATATGAATAAATAATATAAATAAATAATCCCCTCAAAATATAAAGTGGCTCATGAGTGAAGGATTTGGTCCCAACTGCTCCAAGAGTGTTGCGCTCCAATATGTGTGTGTGTGTGTGTGTGTGTGTGTGTGTGTGTGTTTGTGTGTGTCCAAACCATATGCTCCCGCCTGTTCCAAGGTGTCTTTGAGGGTATGAACTAAAAACCTGCACAAATGCACACCAAAAAAAAAAAAAAAAAACACCCGTCTCACCAGGTCATGAACTCCACACCAGCACTTCTGATATCTGGCCACCTGCGAGTCGGAGCATCCTGTAGGCCTCCGTGCCTTTGTGATAGTGAGGCTATCCTGTGATGACACGTGCGCCAGTGTTTAAGGGTTACAGTACATTAGCATAATAGGACATATACTAGCGCACAGAGAACAGCATTGTAGCGAATTCAGGGGGCAGCCGGGAACCGACGCAGCCGGGACGCGAACCCGGGTCTCCCGCACCATGGGCGACTATGTCAACAAGTCGACTAAAGGGTCCGACCCGTTAGCCAAGGGCTAGCGAGTCGAGTCATTCGTGATCGTTAGGTATAATTGATGATTTACATGTCACACAATAGGGACTCCTTACCCGTGCTCTGGATGGTGACGTGTTATGCCCCATTTTAACACGTATCATCATCCTGATATTTGAAATAAAGTGGTTCAGTTTGAGTCCTTCATGAGAAAAATGAGCATTTCCTTTTGGTGAGACGGCTCAAAGTCTGCAGTCTTCTTACCACGTTTGGATATTTTCTTTTCTTTTCTGGAAATGTTGCCCCTTTTCTCCCCAGTTGTACTTGGCCAATTACCCCCCACTCTTCCGAGCCGTCCCGGTCGCTGCTCGACCCCCTCTGCCGATCCGGGGAGGGCTGCAGAAGACCACATGCCTCTTCCGATACATGTGGGGTCGCCAGCCGCTTCTTTTCACCTGACAGTAAGGAGTTTCACCAGGGGGATGTAGCGCGTGGGAGGATCACGCTATTCCCCCCAGTTCCCCCTCCCCCCTGAACAGGCGCCCCAACCGACCAGAGGAGGCGCTAGTGCAGCGATCAGGACACATACCCACACCCACATCCGGCTTCCCACCCGCAGACACGGCCACTTGTGTCTGTAGAGATGCCCGACCAAGCTGGAGGTAACATGGGGATTCGACATTTTAAGTGAAATAAAATCCATCAATAAACCTCCGTTTTGTGAATCTCGAGGCATTTATGCAGCATAGAAAAGCAAGTTTTTATTTCCACTGACAAAACCAAAAGAAGCCTTGGTGGATCTGCACAAAATATGAAACCCCTCCACCCCCCTCCCAAAAAAAGGCCTCCGAACAAGTACATCCTTTCCAAGTAAGGGGCCACAACACCCGATATTCTCTTCACTGTCTCCATCCAGTAAGAAAGGGGGGAATGGCCTCCTGTACCTTTTATTATCCTTAAACTACGTCGAATGAAACGATGTTGCATCCTCATGCGCACCAAGGCCCTGGACTCTTTTCTTGCTTTACTTTGTGGCTGAAATCTTTGGAAACTTGGTCGAGAGATGCTCTCGGATCAGTTTTTGATATGTCGGCCTTGAGATAACCCCGACCCCTGACCCTGACCCTCTTTCTAACATGAATCGGATTAAAGATAAATGAGACGCCAGCCCAGTGACATCCTGTCAAAAGCTGATCTGAGAACATCTCTGACTCGCGGAGACCACGAGAGCCCCGAGGAAGCCCTGCCACCTCAGTGTTCGCTATTGTAAATCCAGATTTTGGAAACGTTTGACTCGAGACAAAGTGGCCCAAAACAACGAGTGGTTTATAAGAGTGGTTTATAGGAGGACAGCGCAAGGGCCGGTCCATGTACATCTTGTCAAAATAGATCTGGCCATTTTAAGCTCAGGGCCCAGCAAGAGCCCATGTTCATTCATGATGCAATTGGGTTTAAAAACTCAACGTCTGGGCAGAGACGATGAACTGATGTAAATACGTGTGCTTGTAGTCAAGTGAGTGACGTGAATCCAGAGATATTTGAAAAGAAAACCGGGGCAAAGGCAGTTTCCCCCAGCCACCAAGGTACAAAACACACAAAAACACAGGCTGGCCTTACCTGCCAAACCCTGTCAAGTGTCTCCATCTAGTGGTACACTATAAGAGTGCAGTAGGACGTTCAGAGACACGTCTATGATGTTCTGCACAGTGCCACAACGCATCCATTCAGATGATCTGGAGCAGTGGTTCTCAACCTTTTTGGGGTCCTGGACCCCCTGCGTATCTTTGATCTACCCTGAGGACCCCTCCACCTGATCTTGGGGGAGGGGGTTGCAATTTGATAGAAACAGTAGAAACTGCATTTTAAATTGCATTATAGCATTTATTCACTCTTTGGGGCAAAAATAAGAGCTTTCAGTTGTAACTTAGATATAGTTAACAAAACAGAATTCTTATGCAGTAACTTTCAGATATATGTAACAAAACAGAATATGTATTCAGTAACTTTCAGATATATGTAACAAAACAGAATATGTATTCAGTAACTTTCAGATATATGTAACAACAAAGAATATGTATTCAGTAACTTTCAGATATATGTAACAACACAGAATATGTATTCAGTAACTTTCAGATATATGTAACAACAAAGAATATGTATTCAGTAACTTTCAGATATATGTAACAAAACAGAATATGTATTCAGTAACTTTCAGATATATGTAACAACACAGAATATGTATTCAGTAACTTTCAGATATATGTAACAACACAGAATATGTATTCAGTAACTTTCAGATATATGTAACAAAACAGAATATGTATTCAGTAACTTTCAGATATATGTAACAAAACAGAATATGTATTCAGTAACTTTCAGATATATGTAACAACACAGAATATGTATTCAGTAACTTTCAGATATATGTAACAACACATAATATGTATTCAGTAACTTTCAGATATATGTAACAACACAGAATATGTATTCACTAACTTTCAGATATATGTAACAACAGAATTTTTATGCAGTAACTTTTAACAATGCAAACGGGAGCGAGATCTCTTATTAAAATACAATAAATTACACTTGTGAAACAGATGTAATTAGAGAAAAAAGTCCTGTTACCCTTTATAGTTTAGGTAGATAAAGGTCTCAGTCACATTTGAGTAAAATAATCCTATTTCTATAAATGTCATATTTTATTTTCACGGACCCCTTGCAATTACACCATGGACCACTAGGGGTCCGTGGACCCCCGGTTGAGAAACACTGATCTGGAGCATGGGTGTGGAACACCGAACGGGCCCAGGGGCCCAGGGGCTCAGGGGCCCCTGAGCCAGAGCCTCTGTGGGAAGTCGCTGTTATTAACTTTGCATGTCTTGTCACATAGACAAGGGGGTTAGTCACTCATGTCAGTAACAAAGCCCCCCCCTCAAAAATCCTACTGAAAAACTGAAGGAAACCGCAGGTGCGTCTTAGTTAACATGCTGTAGGCGTTAATTGTGTGTATGTGCGCTGGAAATCCTGTTGAGTCACAGGTGAATTTAGATTTTGTGCTGTTGGTTGCAAGTCAGTCTACCTGCTCTGCTGGAGGGGGGAGGGAGGTGGTGGTGGTTGGGGGGGGGGGCTTTCACGCGTCGGCGCCCAGGTGCCCATCGTTGTCTCACAATCCGCCTATGGATCTGAGTACTGTTAATAAAGAGGGTTGTGGTACAACGACGCTAGCATTAATAATTATTTTCCCCCGGCCAATTACCCCGCTCTTCCGAGCCGTCCCGGTCGCTGCTCCGCCCCCTCTGCCCATCCGGGGAGGGCTGCAGACTACCACATTGCCTCCTCCCACACGTGTGGAGTCGCCAGCTGCTGCTTTTCACCTGACAGTGAGGAGTTTCACCAGGGGGACGTAGCACGTGCGAGGATCACGCTATTCCCCCCCCAGTTCCCCCTCCCCCCGCGAGGCAGGCGCCTTGACTGACCAGGAGGTGCTGGTGCAGCGACCAGGACGCACACCCACATCCGGCTTCCCACCCAGACACGGCCAATTCTGTCTGTAGAGACGCCCGACCAAGCCGGAGGTAAAACGGGGATTCGGACCGGCGATCCCCGTGTTGGTAGGCAACGGAATAGACCGCTACGCTAACCACAGCATTCAAATTTCCACCAAAACGATCCTTTAAACTGTTTGGTTTCTCCCTGTCAAAAACGTGTTTAGATAGAAAGGACAGACCGCACGCACGCACGCACGCACGCAACACGGTACAAATGCACGCACCTGCACACTTGAACCCACACTGACAAAGATCAAAATGTCTTTACCCCAGTCCGTATTTTCACAAATTTGCTCTGAGAGATTTCGCTTCTGCCCCCCTTCAACTAAAGGTACAGCGGTGAGTCCAGCGGTGGTCCCGTGTCCGAGATCTCCACAATGGAGCCGGTGAGAAAAAAAGACCATGACTGGTATGTATGATGACAAAAACTGCAAAAATAATGTAAACTACTAATAAGACACGTTAGCCCCTAGCTAGCTAACGGGTCTGACCCTTTAGCCGAGCGGTCAGTGACGTCGCCTTGTGGAGCAGTACAGCCCGTATCGAATCCCGCACCGGGCAAGAAAATTACCGGTTACATTGGTGGCAGCGGTGGGATCCGGAAGTGTGCAGATCCTCAGAAGTCTCTTCGGAGCGCGGGAAGAACAAAGCGCGAGGGCGCGCTTCCGGGAGAGGGTGACGACTGTAAACTACTAATAAGACACGTTAGCCCCTAGCTACCTAACGGGTCTGACCCTTTAGCCGAGCGGTTAGTGGTGTCGCCTTGTGGTTTAGTACACCCCGTATCGAATCCCGCACCGGGCAAGAAAATAACCGGTTACAATAATAATAAAAAAAAAAACCAAAATACCTGAAATACCCTTTAAAGAGCATCAAGTAAATAGCCGGTTTCTATTTGGACGTATTCTTTCTATACCCTCAACATATACCTGCTCCAGACGTCCATCATTACCCAAAGGAGTTGAATCAAGTGCAGCTGGGCTTGGTATATATCCGTGAAGACGATTCAACTCCTTTGGATGACCATGACGACCTGGATGAACGAGAACATTCACAGACACGTCCATCATTTGTCTTTCTCCACAGGTGGTTCGTATTGCAGGACTCGACCTCCTGTGATGACGTTTTCATTTTCAACACAGGACCCCCAAAGCTATCGGCTGGTAATCCAGAGATAACTTTATCTGCACCTGAAGCAGGGCACTAGAAGAGCTACTGACATTTAGTTAAGGGTTAAGGAAAACAAATTAGAGCACGGTTGTGAAAATAGAGACTTCTAAAAGTGACCGATTAAAGACATTCGCATCTTTTTTTGGGGGGGGGATTTTTGCCCCCTTTTTCTCCCCAATTACCAGGGCCGGATCATGACGTTAATTGGCCCTAGGCCTCGCCTCCGTTTTGCCCCCCCCCCAAACCCCACCATGAAAAGTAAATGCAATGTAACAGACAGCTGGCGAATACGGACGGAGTGCAATAACATAATTAATTAATTAATTAATTATAGGCTAGTTAAATAAGTATCATTCATTATAATTAAATAAGTAATAAATAAGTATTCAATAGGCTACAGTCAATACCACGTAATGCCCGGTAGGTTGCTTGTGTGAGGAAATAGGCTACTGAGTGCTGCACTCTTGATTTAATATGTCCAGTAGAGGGCGACAGCTTGGGAAAGGAAGTAAGAAAGTTATTTCTTTTTGTGGCATAATAATTATTCCTGATTGATAGACATATATTTATTTGGCGTGTAAGTGTCATAGGAATTGTTGATATGTTAAAAAATGCTACTAATAAAATAATAATTTTTAAATATATTATATTTCCTCCCTTCCCCCGTAATGTTGGGCCCCCTCGGAAATTTGGGCCCTAGGCCTGGGCCTATGCGGAGACCCGGCCCTGCCAATTACCCTATTTCCCGAGCCGTCCCGGTCGCTGCTCCGCTCCCTCTGCCGATCTGGGGAGGGCTGCAGACTACCACATGCCTCCTCCCATACATGTGGAGTCGCCAGCCGCTTCTTTTCACCTGACAGTGAGGAGTTTCGCCAGGAGGACGTACGACGTGGGAAGAAGGTAATAGCTGCAGCCTGTGGGAAGGCGGAGTTGGCCGTCCAGCCCCGCCCACAGGTCCAGCCCCGCCCACCTACAATAGATTGACAGTGACAGCGATTTATGCAGAAAATAATGTCTGTGTCTAAGAGAGTTTCACGTCTTTTTCTGCAACACAAATTATGGCTGTTAATGTCACGACTGTTAGTTTTGAAGCTATTGTGTGCTTCAAACTTCTGTTAATTGCCTGTGTGGATCAAAGTTTGTTAAAAAGTGGGTTGATTCGTGGGGATTTTCTTGATGAACAAAACGTGTTAATATTATAAGCATTTGTTCGGTAAATCAGAATCAGAATCACAATTTATTTTCGTAATTTATCTAAAATCCCAAATCCATAATTTTAGGATTCACGTGACCTTTTTCCCTTTTCCGGTTCCCCCTTCCTCCCGAACAGGCGCCCCGACCGACCGGAGGCGCTAGTGTGGCGACCAGGACACATACCCACATCCGGCTCCCCACCCGCAGACACGGCCAATAGGCTAGGTGCACAAGCGGTCGTCATTGAAACTTCCGGGCGTCCTGGAGTGCACAGCCATTTCCGGTCAGATTTGTTGTGAGGAGAACGGGTAGCTAGCTAGCTGTATCTTTCAAGATGAGTGTCTTCGGGGCAAAGAGGAGGCGACTGGTTACTTATCAGCGACAACAGACAGCGACAACTAGTTACCACTGTTGTGTACCTAAGTGTGCCAACTCATCTCGGTATAATTCGACGATTAGCTTTCATAGATTTCCAGCTAACCCTGAGCTACGAGCCCAGTGGCTAGCTAAGATCCGTAGAGACGAGTTCACTCCTTCCGAGACTACTCGTGTCTGTAGTCGGCATTTCAAGACAGGCGATGTAGTCATGACTGGGGGAGAGAAAGTACTCAACAAAGGTAATGTACCCTCTCTTTTTGCTTGGAACGAATATTCTACTCCAGCCCCAAGGCTCAATGTTTGGCAACGCCACCCGGGAGGCCCTTCCCCGGACATGGCGTTACCAGTCTCTGACTCCGACTCTGACATGGTAGCACTGGTACCCGATCACGACTACTGCATTACACCGGCGACCACCGTAAGGGCTGGTCAGTTGGCTGAGGCAAACGAAATGTTGAAAAGGAAAGTACTGGAGCTGCAAAACTGCCTGGAGAGGTTGCAGCTACAGTCCCGTGTTGGTCTGCAACGCCTCGCAGGGTCAGACGAGGACATTCGTTCTTACACAAGGTAAATGAACCAATTTCTGGAATATAAAATACATTATGTGTCCACCGGTATGTACACTGCCGTGTGTTTACCGTAATAGAAAGAAGGTCTAATGTGCTTGTCTTTTTATTCTTAGATTTGCATCGTACAAGCATTTCTTGACCTCTTGGCAACTGATAGAGCCAGCTGTAAAAACCAAGATGATAAGGGTCACCAGTGCTGCCTCTGTCAACTCCACTCAACACATGCACTCTGCTCCCTCGTAGCAGCCTCCATTTTCCTCGCCATATCAAGATCGATTGCTAGTGAGATAAGATAAGACCTTTAGTTGTCACTGAACAAGTGTACAAGTACATCAAAATTGTACGCAGTCCCAAGGTGCTAGTAATAGTAGTAAAAAAAACCCCACAGAATAATAATAATAAGATAAATGTAAAGATAAAATGAGACAGTTTAAAAGTGATTTCAGTGCATGTGCAGGGGTGTAGCCTTACACTATGATGTACTCTGTATAGCTACTATACATACATACATACATACATACATACATACATACATACATACATACATACATACATACACTACCGTTCAAAAGTTTGGGATCACCCAAACAATTTTGTGTTTTCCATGAAAAGTCACACTTATTCACCACCATATGTTGTGAAATGAATAGAAAATAGAGTCAAGACATTGACAAGGTTAGAAATAATGATTTGTATTTGAAATAAGATTTTTTTACATCAAACTTTGCTTTCGTCAAAGAATCCTCCATTTGCAGCAATTACAGCATTGCAGACCTTTGGCATTCTAGCTGTTAATTTGTTGAGGTAATCTGGAGAAATTGCACCCCACGCTTCCAGAAGCAGCTCCCACAAGTTGGATTGGTTGGATGGGCACTTCTTGCGTACCATACGGTCAAGCTGCTCCCACAACAGCTCAATGGGGTTCAGATCTGGTGACTGCGCTGGCCACTCCATTACTGATAGAATACCAGCTGCCTGCTTCTGCTCTAAATAGTTCTTGCACAATTTGGAGGTGTGTTTAGGGTCATTGTCCTGTTGTAGGATGAAATTGGCTCCAATCAAGCGCTGTCCACTGGGTATGGCATGGCGTTGCAAAATGGAGTGATAGCCTTCCTTATTCAGAATCCCTTTTACCCTGTACAAATCTCCCACCTTACCAGCACCAAAGCAACCCCAGACCATCACATTACCTCCACCATGCTTAACAGATGGCGTCAGGCATTCTTCCAGCATCTTTTCATTTGTTCTGCGTCTCACAAACGTTCTTCTTTGTGATCCAAACACCTCAAACTTGGATTCATCCGTCCACAACACTTTTTTCCAGTCTTCCTCTGTCCAATGTCTGTGTTCTTTTGCCCATCTTAATCTTTTTCTTTTATTGGTCAGTCTCAGATATGGCTTTTTCTTTGCCACTCTGCCCTGAAGCCCAGAATCCCGCAGCCGCCTCTTCACTGTAGATGTTGACACTGGTGTTTTGCGGGTACTATTTAATGAAGATGCCAGTTGGGGACCTGTGAGGCGTCTGTTTCTCAAACTAGAGACTCTAATGTACTTATCTTCTTGCTCAGTTGTGCAACGCGGCCTCCCACTTCTTTTTCTACTCTGGTTAGAGCCTGTTTGTGCTGTCCTCTGAAGGGAGTAGTACACACCGGTGTAGGAAATCTTCAATTTCTTAGCAATTTCTCGCATGGAATAGCCTTCATTTCTAAGAACAAGAATAGACTGTCGAGTTTCAGATGAAAGTTCTCTTTTTCTGGCCATTTTGAGCGTTTAATTGACCCCACAAATGTGATGCTCCAGAAACTCAATCTGCTCAAAGGAAGGTCAGTTTTGTAGCTTCTGTAACGAGCTAAACTGTTTTCAGATGTGTGAACATGATTGCACAAGGGTTTTCTAATCATCAATTAGCCTTCTGAGCCAATGAGCAGACACATTGTACCATTAGAACACTGGAGTGATAGTTGCTTGAAATGGGCCTCTATACACCTATGTAGATATTGCACCAAAAACCAGACATTTGCAGCTAGAATAGTCATTTACCACATTAGCAATGTATAGAGTGTATTTCTTTAAAGTTAAGACTAGTTTAAAGTTATCTTCATTGAAAAGTACAGTGCTTTTCCTTCAAAAATATGGACATTTCAATGTGATCCCAAACTTTTGAACGGTAGTGTACATACATACATACATACATACATACATACATACATACATACATACATAGCGATCGCAGATGTAGCTGCTCTGGAAGACTACTCTGATACTGGCAACTGGTGGGTGCGAGCCTATAATTATCCAGTGGTAGAGGTGGCGGTGGAGGGGCATCTGGGTGGATCAGAATCACACGGCTCACAGGCACCGGGTGTTGGTAAGAGGTCGGACTCCCCTCCTGAACATCACCAAATTTTGAGCTGACCAGTGGGACTTCAGCACTAATTGACATGGTGGTGATCAGTGGTGTGATGTCAGCTGGAAAGTCCTTATAAGCCTCTGCTACTTTAAGGACATCGGGATCAGGCAGCTCCCCCCCCCCCCGCACTGCTTTATAAAGTGTGCTCTTGTGTTGAATATAATTTGGGCATTGGAATTAGAAATAATAACTTCACACTGGAAGTAAATCGATGTGCTGCATTTCAGCTTATAATGAAACATAAATACCTGACACCATTGCCAACGGTCCTCTGCTTCGGCTTGGTTGATAGCACCACCATGCTGACCCGACCTGGCTTCACACCCTAATAATATGAACATGTTAGTTAGTTAAATTATTTATTTAGTTAAATTATGTATGTATGTGTGTATGTACTTAAACCATTGGATTGTGCAGGTGCGCTCACAGACTCACCACCAACACTGGAGGAAGAGCTGTGAGGTCTAACTGAGAGTAGTGTGCAGTCTGAAACAGCAGTGCAACATTATGATTGCAGAGTGCTGTTCCAGCCACACATGAACACTCAGCCTCAACCAGTTGGACTGGGGAAGAATCGGCAAGCACAATCTATAAACAAAAGAAAGATAATCAAGTTGAGCAGTCAGGGTAGCCTATGGTCTAAGATGGTCTATTTCTGTTGTTTATGGGAGAATAATGAGTCGTCATAACATCAATGCCTTAACTGTCTCAATCCCACAGTAAATAATTATTTTGCACAATGAATACTGAACAGCATGACAAATAAAACCTCGAACAGCTATATGCAACAACCAGTTACTGGGGTTTCCATGAAGGATGATAGAACATCCTGTCAGTGCACCTCGCAAAAAGTTGGTCCGTCATTGAGGAGTTTCGCCCCACAGCCATAATAACGGCATTGCACAGCCAATACAATAGCCACACAACTTATTATGAATGCCTGATTTCACATTGAATTTCAGCTTCTTCAAGATACAATGATATATTTGCACATATCCTAGCCGCATAAAATCCCCAGAACTGACAGATAACTGAACTGCCTTCCGCTCTACTCTCATAGCCTACTCTGAGGTTGTGAGGTCTTCCATGCTTCCTCATTGATCTGTGGCAGACTGCTCGGACACTCACTCTCCCTGTTTGCTGATCTTTACTTGAAACTGGGGGGGGGGGGGGGGGAGACCGACATGTTATTCATATAATCAAATCATCAAACGTTAGATGGCTAGAAGACTGATAATAGTAACGTACTAAGTGCAAGCGACCTGAATTTTCTCTTGACGTTTACGTTAGCATTAGCTAGCTAGCTTCTGAGGTAACGCTAACTTACCTTCATAATTATCAATGTAGCGCGAAATATACATCTTGAAGCCTTTCCCCTGCCTACTCCCCGGTGTCGCCGAGGAGGCTTGAACGATCCGGTGAACATCACCGACTGTGATTTTTGGTAAATCCTGAAGACGCCTTGTGTAAAATGCCATCGCATCTCTCTGCTTCTCGCATCAAGACCGGAAATGGAAATGCACTCCGGAAATGGGAAGCGGAAATGGTAGAATTTCGCTACGCAACTAGCCCATTGTGTCTGTAGGGACGCCCGGCCAAGCCGGAGGTAACACGGGGATTCGAACCGGCGATTCCCGTGTTGGTAGGCAACGGAATAGATCGCCACACTACCCGGACGCCCCCTAGAAATTTGCATATTTTTCAGGGTGGGTTCAAGTGTGCAGACGTATGCTTTTTTTTTAAAACAAATTATGCTGCACGTGTGTGTGTGTGTGACGGAGGTCACAAGACGCTCCAGAAACTGGATTCATTTTGTGTCAAGCCACACACACACACACACACACACACACACACACAACGTAATTTAAATAAATACTTAAATAAAAAGAAAATAAATAAATTAAAATAAAAAACAACAATAAATAATGAAATAAAAGACCAAAATAAAAATAAATAAAAAATAAAAATTTAAATGAACACAATTTCCACTCAGTGATAACAGCGCCTCCACAAGTCCAAACCAAGCAATGTAATTCCCAAGGCGAGTAAAAAATGTTGAGGCCATTTTTTCCTTTAAATTTACATTTACTCATTTAGTAGCAGACGTTTTATCAAAAGCAGCGTATGAGAGAGTCAGCCATTAGCCGATAAATCTGAATGTTTCCAACTTCATTTATTCATTCATCTTCAGCCGCTTCTCCGGGGTCGGGTCGCGGTGGCAGCAAGCTAAGTAGGGCAACTCCAGACATCCCTCTCCCCAGCAACGCCCTCCAGCACCTCCTGGGGGATCCCAAGGTGTTCCCAGGCCAGATTGGACATGTAGTCCCTCCAGCGAGTTCTGGGTCTACCCCGGGGTCTCCTCCCAGTTGGACGTGCCCGGAAAACCTCCAAAGGAAGGCGCCCAGGAGGCATCCTAATCAGATGTCCGAACCACCTCAACTGGCACCTTTCGATGCGAAGGAGCAGCGGCTCTACTCCGAGCTCCCTACGGATGTCCGAGCTCCTCACCCCGTCTCTAAGGCTGAGTCCAGACACCCTACAGAGGAAACTCATTTCAGCCGCTTGTATCTGCAATCTCACCCTTTCGGTCACTACCCAAAGCTCATGACCAGAGGTGAGGGCTGGAACGAAGATTTACTGGTAAATTGAGAGCTTTGCCTCCCGGCTCAGCTCCCTCTTCACCACACAGTCCTGTACAACGTCTGCAATACTGCACCAATCCACCTGTCAGTCTCCCGCTCCATCCTACCCTCACTCGTGAACAAGACCCCGAGATACCTGAACTCCTTCACTTGAGGCAGCAACTCATCCCCAACCCGGAGGCAGCAAGCCACCATTTCCCGGTAGAGAACCATGGCCTCAGACTTGGAGGTGCTGACTCTCATCCCGGCCATTTCACACTCAGCTGCAAACCGCCCCAGTGCGCGCCGGAGGTCGTGTTCTGGTGAAGCCAACAAAACCACATCATCTGCGAGGAGCAGAGATGCAATTCTGAGGTTCCCAACATGGACACACTCCTCACCCTGGCTGCGCCTTGAGATCCTGTCCATGAATATCACAAACAGCATTGGAGACAAGAGACACCCTTGGCGGAGTCCCACGCCCACCGAAAAGCGTGTTTGACTTTGTGTCAAGAATGCGGACACAGCTCTCACTTTTGTTTTCCCAGGACCAGATGTAATCAGATCATACTAGTACTATAAGAAGTAGTCAGAGAACATAGTACTACTAGTAATCCTATCAGTAGTAGTACATAGTTAACGCATCATAGCCAATAGTGCATATCGAGACAAGTAAATGTGCAAATTACAACGCAGATTTACATTACGACATAGTAGCATCAGGAAACAGGGAAACTGCAAGGTCAGTTTCAAGCAGAAAAGGGCCTAATGGTAGACACCGATAGAAATGGTGTTTGAATAAGAATGGGCGCAATAGTAAGAGCGGACGTCAATTCAAAGTGTCACCGGGGACGATTTCTCCCTCCTTTATATTCTTGCAGCAATAACCCCATGGGAGTATAATGGCACCAATAAGGAATTTACACCTGCATCTATTTCCTCTTGGTAGTCGTCCAGCACACGCGATGTTGTGCGCTTGATGGAACCTGAATAACCTTGTCGGAGCAGTACACCATTTATGGCCTCAATAGAGGTATGTTATCTGATAGGAGAACATCCAAACCCAATCGCTCCGTGCATAGATTTAGTCAGCTTGTTGCAGAACCCAAACCGGCAACCTTTTCGAAAGCCGCACACTGTCTTTTCATATAAATAGCTGGCTGGCAGTCAGGACATGGGGGTTTGCCTCCACACACACACACGCACACACACACACACACACACACACACACACACACGCACACACATTCATTCTCAGCGTGGCCAACACTGTTCCTTGTCAGCAGGCGGTTAGTGTGAAGGGGTAAAAATCAATGCAAATGACAAAGGATAAATCCCCGAATGCCCCAAACATTGGACCTGTCCTGCACACATGCACAGTAGCAGACACATTGATAAACACACACACACACACACACACACACACACACACACACACACACACACACACACACACACACACTTAGCCACACGGAAACCCACGAAAGTGAACAAAAGATTGAGGCAATTAAAGTTGAATCAATTGACTAATCAATATAGCTTAATTTGGATCAGACTAGACAAAATTAGGTTTAATTGATCCCTGGGGATATTAGAGTGTTGCAGCAGTGGCAAAGATATAAATAAAAACAGAGTGGATAGAAGAGTTTCTGAAAAACAGACATCAAGATGGGCCGGAATTTACCAAACACCTATATAAACAAAACTACAAAAAAGTTTACTGTAAAATATATAAGTAGCAGATTGTGTACTGTAACAGCTGTAGTACTGCACATTAAACTAATTGCTGCAACACGGTGCGGTTATAAGGTCAATGCAAGCTCATGAGACACGGACAGGATAGTGGATGACAGTGTTACGAGAGGTTTTGCTCCAGTCTAACTGCTGCTATTCAGTCTCCTCGACCTCACTCACATTTTTCACCCGAGGGTGCTTTTTGAGGTCTGACCACAAAGAAGAGATTTGAATATTAGTACACCACTTTGTTTTCACCAATGAGCCCAAGAGCTATGCCGTCCGGAGTTTGGTTCCTGGTAGGGTCACCCAAGGTGGACAGGTCAAGGGGGAAGTGCCAAACGAAGCGCGATCCAACGAAAACCTCAATGGCAGAACTGGCGGAAGATGTCTCCAGATCACAACGGCAGTGAAGGCGGATGAAGGCTGCAACAGAGGGTGGTCCCCGATCGTCTTGGTTCTCCATGCCATTAGACTCTGGCCAACCACCTGCCAAGGACCGTGTGGTAGCTGCAGGCGCATCAGCCACTCCACGTCAAAAGCTGTCATGTGCAGGTGTCCTGCCATTATGCGGCTCCATGTTCAACCTCTATGCCCACCTGAGGACCCAGAGGGAGGACGGTCATACTCGACCCCGAGTGACCGCCGATGATGATGTTTTCACATTAGGCTTGAGAATGGCAAAGTTGGATGCATTGCAAAATCAGTGCCTGTCTTTTTAATTTTATCGTCTGACACATTGTTCCCATTGCTCAGACATCGGCATCATATTTTGTATGGAATTCAGTTTGGCTTCCAGTTGCAAAATGAGGTGAGGACCTCTTACTCTGGAATGAAGGATCCACAGTTCACAATATAGTGCCGACAGAATCAGCTCTTCTTCTCCTGAGTCATTAAGCATGTAAAAGACGGGGTTCATTGGTTTCCTCACACAGAAGCGTAACTGGTTCAAGAACATATGAAATATATTGACTCACTTGGTAGATGAAATGATAGTAGGAAGTCTGTATTTGAAAAGGAATGAAGACATGCCTGTTCTTCTCCCCTCTCATCATTGGCGGTCACTCGGGGTCGAATATGACTGTCCTTCTTGGTCCTTGTGGGTCTTCACGTGGGCAAAGAGGCCGATTCTGGAGCCGCATATTTTGATGCAGTGTGGGCAGGGGTGGGTGGTGGTAGTCGTGGGATTGGTTTGGGCCTTTTTGGTGGAAACTCCCTCCTTTCTGAGTCTGGACTTGCCTTCTGCAGCATGGCAGAGATTGTTGATATATAGTGCAGCTCCTTCCCGGACAAGTTTTCTCCAGGTTGTCCGGTTGGTTGCTGTGTCCTCCCAGGTCTTAGGGTCTATGTGGCATTTTTTGATGTTCGCTTGGATGTTATCCTTATACATTTTCTTTCGACCTCCCAGGGCATGTTGTCCTGTGAGAAGCTGGGAGTATAGGACTTGTTTTGGAAGGCGAGAGTCAGGCATACGGATGACATGGCCAGTCCATCTTAGCTGGTGTTGGGTGATGGTGGCTTCTCCCCTCTATGGTGATGCTGTGACCATTGGATAAATATAACCCCTCAGAGCATTTTAATCATTTTCATTTTTTATTCACATGTTCATTTTTTCATCCCAGCGGTGGACAAAGAAGGCCCTTGAGATCCACCACCTTTCAGAGGGTGGGGATATCAGAGGCTTCTTTGATGCTACTAAAGCAATATACGGTCCCAGCCACTGCCGTCTAACCCTCCTTCACTCCAAAGTGCGGTACACACTGCTAACGGACAACGAGTCAATTAAAGAGAGATGGAAAGAGCACTACCAGGACCTTTTAAACCAGGACTCTAGACCTGAGATGGATACCCTCCAACAACTCCCTCAACAACTCAAAGAGGAGGATACGGCAGCACCACCTATTCTAAGAGAAGTCCAGAATAGCACCAGGAAGATGAAAATAAACAAGACCGCTGCGCATGATGGAATACTGGCAGAAGTACTGAGGGCAGGTGGACCTACACTCCTTGGACATATCCATGTCCTCTACTACTATTACTGCTACTTTCGCTTGTTCCCATTAGGGGTTGCCACAGCGGATCATCCATTTCTATCTCTTTCTGTCCTCTGCATCTTCCTCTGTCACACCAGCCACCGGCATGTCCTCCCTCACCACATCCATAAACCTCCTCTTCGGTCTTCCTCTTTTTCTCTTCCCTGGCAGCTCCATATTCAGCATCCTTCTCCCAATATACCCAGCATCTCTCCTCCACACATGTCCAAACCATCTCAGTCTTGTCTCTCCTGCTTTGTCTCCAAACCGTCCAACCTGAGCTGTCCCTCTAATATACTCATTCCCAATCCTGTCCTTCTTCATCACTCCCAATGAAAATCTTAGCATCCTTGGACATATTCATGTCCTGCTACTTAAGATATGGGAAACAGAGGAAATCTTTACTCAACTTAGGGATGCACTCATTGTCTCTATCTTTAAGAAAGGGGACAAAGCTGAGTGCAGAACTACCATGGCATTTCCTTTCTTTCCACCACAGGGAAAGCCCTGGCTAGGGTCTTGGCCAACAGACTCCTCCCAATATCAGAGGAAATTCTGCCAGAATTCCTGAGCAGTTTTCGTCCTAACAAAAGCACAATGGACATGATTTTTACCATTCTCCAACTCCAAGAAAAAGCTCAGGAACAGAATCAACCATTGTACATGGCCTTTATAGACTGGCTACTTCTGTCAAAAAATAAGATGGCCTGACAAATATATCAGAGTACTATGACTACTACATGACAATATGTCAGCCAGAGTGCTCAGTAGTTATGGTGATGAGACAGAGTCCTTCAAGGTCCACACAGGAGTTAAACAAGTCTGTGTCATTTACCCCAACCCTGTTCTCTGTCTTCTTTGCTACCATCCTCCACCTCATGGGTACTAATCTGCCACAGGGAGTCAAATTCATGTACAGAACTGTTGGAAATCTTCTGAACATTAACAGATTTGGGGCTAAAGGTAAAACCACCACCACATCAATCATTGAGTTGCAGTACGCTGATGACAATGCCTTAGTGTCCCTCATAGAAGAGGAACTACAGAGCATACTGGATGCTTTTGCAAAGGCATACAAGCAGCTTGTCTTGGCCATTAACATAATAAAGAACCATATCCTCTACCAACCCCCACCCAATAGAAATATGCCTGCTCTGCCCTCATCCATCTCTGTAAACAACAACTACGACTACTACTACTACTACTTTCTTTCTTTTTCTTTTTTTACCATCCCTGTAGACAACACCAGAGTCAAAAACATGGAACAGTTCCCATATCTTGGCAGCCTTCTCTCCTCCAAAGCCAACATTGACATTGAAATACACCATCATCTCAGTTGTGCTAGCCAGGCCTTCTCAAGATTGAGTAAAAGAGTTTTTGAAAATCGTGTACAAAGTGGCAGTGCTGCCCACCCTTCTGTATAGGTCAGAAACCTGGACCACATATAGCAGGCACCTGAAGGCATTCGAGGCATACCAACAGGGATGCCTCAGGAAGATCCTTAAGATCAGCTGGGGGGATAAGTGCACCAACTTCAGTGTCCCTGAGGAGGCCAACATGCCTACTATAACTGCCACCATCGCACAACATCAGCTGAGATGGACTGGTCATGTCCTCCACATGTCTGATTCTCGCCTCCCGAAAGCAGTCCTTCACTCTCACCTCGTGACAGGATGCCATGCCCCGGGAGGACAAAAGAAGCGATATAAAGACAACGTCAAGGTCCACATCAAACCGTTTGGTAACGACCTAAACGCCTGGGAGCAAGCAGCAAAAAAACAGGGAGGCCTGGAGACTGGCTGTCCGTGAGGGCGCTGAGCACTACAACCATGACCTCCACTGTACTGCTGAAAACAAGCACAGACTAAGAAAGGAACGAGTTACCAGAAAGGCCCAAACCCCATCCTCAACTACTTCTTCACACCCTTGTCCATATTGCCCCAAAATATGCAGCTCCAGGATCGGCCTCTGTGCCCACCTGAAGATCCACAAGGACAAGAATGACAATCATAGCCGACCCCGAGTGACTGCCAAGGATGCTTACAGGACTGGAGGATGTTAAAAAAAAATACAAAAAGCATATTAATGTCTGCCTTTAAGCCCTGGCTCCTTATCTGCCATTTGTATTTATTTTTTTGCCGTTATCAGTTGAACCAAGGCACACACAGCGCACCCGCCCCCCCCCCTCCCGCACACACACTTCCCTGGGACCGCCCTGCCAAATTTCCTCAGCAGTAGTCAGTTGCATGAGAATAAACAGACGCACACACACACACACACTTCCCTGGGACCGCCCTCAACTACCGTCTGCCATTTTTTTCTTAGCAGCAGTCAGTCGCATGACGAACACAGCTGCATCCGCGCGCGCACCTTATTTCAGTCTGCCATTTTTTTTCTCGGATGATGAGAACAAGCGCGGGCGGATAGGGAGCGGTCAGTTCACTTCCGCTGCTGCGGTCTCGCCACAGGAGAAAAGGTAAAATAATAATAATAAAAACTTTAACAGCCAAACCCTGCGTCACTAACAACGCCGGGACTGTAATCGTGTGCGTGGACGCGGACGGGATGCCGCGAAGCGTAACCGCGGGTGAAGTTTTAACTTGGGTACTTTCAGGGAATATTTCCAAAAACACTTAAAAGAAAAGAAAAAGTTGTGGACGGGAGTCCCGGTCGATCCGGACCGGGGCTTTCTTTCCGCCGACGACTCGGAAAAGCGGGTCTGACAAAAGTAACGGGGCGGCTTCGACGGGTCTTGCCGGAATCCGCGCCGTAGTTTTTGTCAAACACCGCCGAGAACCTTCCGCCGTTAACTCGCCGGAGACCGCCGCGTAACCGCCGCGTCGTGCGCTCCATCCTCGCCTTTACGCGCGGAGCTGCCAAATAGTCCCGCAAAACAACGGAGCCGCGCAAATAAAAGAGGGACAACGCCGCGGGCTCGACTTTGACTCAGCCGTCCATCGAAAAGGCAGCGTGACAAAATGCGCATGCGAGGGGCAGAGATATTTACTTTATTTACTTTAAAACTCGCAAACACACCGCACGACCACGGGGCTGCTCTTTGCTGTACACGTGTGCCAGAACAGACCACAACACAACGATGCGCCCCCCCCCACCTCCCCCGTGTCACAACCGGCGACATCAGTCACGGGCCTAAGGTCAGCCAGTCAGTCGGTGGCCGTCCTCTCAACCCAGTCCCGAGTCAAGCCCCCCGACCAGAGGTGGAAAAACCCGGTCCAGAAAGTAAAAACCCTAACCGTGTCTTTACTCCATCCATGTATTAAACCAGCTAATTTGGGAAACTAGTCAGTGCAATCTGATGGTTTAGTACATGGGTGGAGTAAAGACACAGTTAGGGTTTTTACTTTCTGGACCGGGTTTTTCCACCTCTGCCCCCGACCAACAACACACCCCAACGTGAACACGACACCCGAACACGCAACAATGTACCACAATCAAGTCGAACATTAACAGTCCCATGGGTCCCTGCATGCGCTCCCCCGGCGCAGCGCAGCGCAGCGCAGCGCCGCCGACAGTCGGACCCACCGCCTCCCCCGGTCGCTACGACGGAGCCTACTGTACAGGGGAAGCACGAAACCAGGCAAAAATCAAGTATGCTGGAATACAACAATAATAGTAATAAACTTAACAATACAGTCCCGATGAGATGTGTGCTGTGGGATGTTGGACCACTGTTCTCCAGAACTTCCCATTAAGCTTCAGCGAGGTTTAGATTTGGCGAATGGGTGGTTTCACGTTATCCCGGTGTTGGTCAGACTCTTGACTATGTCTGGCGGTGTGTATGGGGGTGTTATTGTCTCAGAGTATGGGAACATCACGAGGGACCAACCCTGTAAACGGCCTCATTTTCCCTGGTCGTTATTGGATTAGTATACTGTAGCGAATTCGGGGGACAACGCAACCACAGGAAGTGCCGCGGCCGGGAAGCGAACCCGCATCGCCCGCACCGCAGGAGACATCGCTGACCGCTGGACTAAAGGATCAGACCCGCGAGCCAGCGGCCAGCGTGTCTTCTTATCCGTGCACGTTACAATACAGAGCAATTACGCATACTGGCTCCCGTGGGATTCGTGGCCATACCACTACTCCGCGTCACTGTTGTGCCAAACACAGACCAGGAGGATCAACCGTTTTTCACAGGTGCATAGATCTCCAAGAGTAGTCCACGTACTGAACGAGATGTACACTGCTGAAAATACGTATAGAAAAGGTCCAGAGGCAAAGCAGAAAAATGCTTATCAAGTGTAACGTTGATCGCTGGATCGAATCCCCGCGTTACCTCCGGCTTGGTCGGGCGCCCCTACAGACACAATTGGCCGTGTCTGCGGGTGGGCAGCCGGATGTGGGTGTGTGTCCTGGTCCCCCTCCTCAGGTCGCCTTTCGGGGGGGACTGGGGGGGGCAACTGGGGGGAATAGCGTGATCCTCCCACGCGCTACGTCCCCCCTGGCAAAGCTCCTCACTGTCAGGTAAAAAGAGGCGGCTGGCGACTACACGTGTATCGGAGGAGGCATGTGGTAGTCTGCAGCCCCCCCCCCCCGGGATCGGCAGAGGGGTGGAGCAGTAACTGGGACGTCTCGAAAGAGTGGGGTAACTGGCCGGCTACAATACAATTGGGGAGAAAAGAGAGGGGGGAGGAGGGGGGGTAAAAAAGTGCAAAAGTGAAGCAAGGGACAGGGCACTTGTTTGCTGTTTGACTTGGATTTGGGCTTTATTTCACTTTCAAAAGACGAAGAGCTCAGCAGTTAGTTAGGTGTGTGCTTCCTGACTTACGATGATCACCTTTATGGGTACAAACGAGATGCGTCTTAAGTGCAAATACGGGGGGACTTGTTTAATTGAACTGCAACAGGCGTCCAGGTGGCGCAGCAGTCTATTCCGTTGCCTACCAACACAGGGGACGCCGGTTCGAATCCCCGTGTTTCCTCCGGCTTGGTCAGGCGTTCCTACGGACACAATAGCTCGTGTCTGCGGGTGGGGAGCCGGATGTGGGTAGGTGTCCTGCTCGCTGCACTAGCGCCTCCTCCGATCGGTCAGGGTGCCTATTCATGGGGGAGGAGGAACTGGGGGGGATCTTCCCACGTGCTACGTCCCCCTGGCGAAACTCCTCACTGTCAGGTGAAAAGAAGCGGCTGGCGACTCCACATGTACCGGAGGAGGCATGTGGTGGTCTGCAGCCCTCCCCGGATCAGCAGAGGGGGGGGGAGCAGCGACCGGGACACTCGGAGAACAAGGTAATTAGCCGAGTAAAATAGCGGAGACAAAGGGGGGGGGAATTAAAAAACAACCAGTGTCCAGTCCCTTGTTGCCTTTTTTTGCTCCGAGCTATAGCAACGTGTCATTTCAACTTCTAGAAACACCTCTCTAGACGTTTTCTGTATGCATTCCCAACAGTGTGCGGACACTTCTGAGACGAGACGCTGGGCGTAATTCTGAGACGCTCGACAACCACGAGCCCCTGACCGGGCCTCGCGCCGATGTATGAAACTGCACAGCACTAGAGCTGTGAGAAAACTCTATGACCACATGTAGACGCTTTCTACCTGACAGATTCTGCCTCCTTTGGGACTGGAGAAATGACACGATGGGGAGCCAATGCACCACACTCAGGAAAAGAAAGGTAGAGAGCAGGGAGGAGGACCACAAATCCGCAGCCAGAAAACCCGAGAGCCCCGCAACAGGTGGTGGAGAGGAAAAGGGCCCCGACCCTCAAGCAGGGCCCTCTGTAACTACAGGAGAGAGGAGACGTGAAGAGCAGGGGTATTTTAGTCGGGGGGAGGATGGAAGAAAAAAAGAAGCAAAAGAGGAGAAACCGAGTGAGGAGAGGGGTAAAAAGAAAAATGCGGTCAGTGCATGTAGACACAGTGACTCAAGGTAAGGTTCACTTCCTTAAAAGTACTAATTCACAATGTTTGCCATGACTCACTTTGAAGATCTTCACACATGCAAGTTAAACTAAGTTGTGTCTCGGTGCTGCTAACAGAAGTACTGTAAAACCCACAAGTTCTGTTCCACGAACTTGAGCTCGACAATGCACAAAGCCTTTTTGGCGGCCGGTGTGTTTTGCGGCAGGTAATGTAATGGAGGTGTGCTGATTTATTCTGCTTTGAACAAGGAAATTCAACTACCTTTCAGCATACATGGCTCTAAAGCCAAGAAGGGAAAAGGTCATTCCTTCGTTTTCCATGGAACCACTGACGGTGAAAGTGCTTGGTCCTCATGCATGCCTCAGATTTAAATGAACCTAGAAATATAGAGAGTAAGGGGGGGGGAGTATGGGGGAGGCAAGAAATAACTCAAGAGCTGGTTTTTGGCCCATAACAAACTAAAACAATGTTTCTTTTTCAGTCCCTGCCATGAAGAAGCAGACACAGTTATGGAAGGTGAAACAAAAGCAACCCATTTGTACTAAAAGTTGTTTTTATATATATATATATATGTAGTATATATAAAATGTATATATGTGAAGAAAAGGTTGAGCATGGCAAATTGATATGTTAAAAGCTCTAGATCCTTTAAAATTTCTGTGCCAGGGGCATCCGGGTACCTCCGGTTTGGTCAGGTGTCCCTACAGACACAATTGGGGGTGGAGGGGGTGGAGCAGCGACCGGGACAGCTCGGAAGAGTGGGCTAATTGGCGGGGTAAAATTGGGGAGAAAAAGGAGGAAAAATCCACAAAAACAAAAAAAATCAACCAGCTGAAAGGGGGCATATCGCCGCCTACCGTACCGGGGTCGGACATACTCCATCAATAAATCGATTCTCCCCCAGTTCTTGTATACTGGGACAACAGCAGTAGTCCAGTTACATGGCCTAATTGAGCTATAACCGTAGTTCAGCTTAAGCTGTGTGTGTAAACGCACCGACTGTCAGGTGAAAAGAAGCGGCTGGCAACTCACATGTATGGGAGGAGGCATGTGGTAGTCTGCAGCCCTCCCCGGATCGGCAGAGGGGGTGGAGCAGAGACCAGGAAGAGTGGGGTAACTGGCCAAGTACAGTTGGGGAGGAAAAGAGTTGGGGAGGAAAAGAGGAGGACAAAGCCAAAAAAAAAAAAAAAGCATCCCTAGTCCTGATGATGCTTGATTCAGGATAGATACAGGAAACTGGGACTTGGCACAAGAGGTACAACTAGATGAATTACCGCAATAGCAACTGTGAGAATATGTTTTATCTCCATGCAGAAGCTTGCTGGGTGGACAACAACAGACCAAATCTCATTCAGAGCATGACCTTAGTGATGCCCATAGCAGATGAACTGCTGAAGAGGAAGATGATCCACAGAGAGTTTTACTCTAACATCAAAACTGCCGGGACCAGCCAAGACCAGATGCGGAAGCTTTACGAGGCGTTAAATGCTGGAGGGGATCAAGTCAAATCTGCCTTCTACAGACTCCTACAGAAAAACAAGCCGGACATTTGTGAAAGTACTGATTCCCTTTGAATTACTTGATGCAGAACAAAGAATGATTTGTGTTTTACTGAGCTGATGACATTCGATTATTTTACTGTTGTAGCGGTGATGGAAGAGTAAAGGAATGAATTATGATGGGAAGGCAAAGCCAATTCTCTAAGCACTATTCTTTATTGTTATTTAACAATTACCGTATCTAATCTGACTAAGCATTTTGTTGTTGCAAGAAGCTCATAAATCTTATTTTCCACAGATAATGATTTGCACCATCTTTTATACAACAAGCAGCCTAATCTTGTTTTGACAGCTATTTTTTTCTCTCTCTGTCTCTAACTCTTTCAATGCAGTGGACAAAGTTATCAGGAGAATGATCAAACAGCACAAAGCACATCTAAGGGAGGAGTTCAGATTTATGTTTGAAGGCACAGCGGACAATGCTCAAGAGAAAGAATTACTTGACCATATTTACACAGAGCTTCACATCATACAGGGAGAAAGTGAGCAGGTCAATGAAGAGCATGAGATATGGGACATTGAGGCGAAGTCAAGGACTCAACCAAGTGACAGTACTAAAATTGATTGCAATGACATCTTCAAAACTGAGACAGGAAATAAAGTCTTGCATGGGCAAGACAGCACATATGAGAAAACAGTCAAAACTGTGATGACAAAAGGAATTGCTGGCATTGGAAAAACCGTCTCGGTGAGGAAGTTCATCCTCGACTGGGCAGAGGAAAGAACCAATCAGGACTTTGACTTTATTTTCATGCTATCATTTAGGGGAATAAATCTGATCAAAAATGATCAATTTAGTCTTCAAACACTTGTGAAATACTTCTACCAAAATCTTAAAGACATCACAGTACAAATACTTGCTGACCACAAAGTGTTGTTCATATTTGATGGTCTGGATGAAAGCCAACTGGAATTAGATTTCAGTGAAACCAAAATGTTAAACGAAGTCACCAGAGAAGCATCAGTGGATGTTCTGCTGACGAACCTCATTAGAAGAGATCTGCTTCCATCTGCTTTCCTCTGGATAACTTCAAGACCTGGAGCGGCTAGCCGCATCCCTCGCAGGCTTATAGACCAATGGACTGAGGTCCAAGGGTTCAGTGACTCACAGAAAGAAGAGTACTTCAGGAGGAGGATAAAAGACGAGAACATTGCAGAGAGAATCATCAGCCACATCAAAATGTCAAGGAGCTTTTACATTATGTGCCACATACCTATTTTCTGCTGGATTTCAGCTCAAGTTCTTCAACACTTGTGTAAAAGTGGCAAGACAAAAGTAGAGAGCGATGTTATGAAAATACCCACGACTCTGACTGAGATGTATACACACTTCCTCCTCATCCAAATAAAGCTCTCTGATGAGAAGTATGACAACAGCCGGAATGAGTCAGAGATACAGAAGATCTTGAGTCCGAGCAAAGATTTCATCCTGAAATTAGGTCGCATGGCCTTTGAACACCTGGAAAGAAGCAGCATCCTGTTTTATGAAGACGATCTGACCAACTACGGCATTGACATCAGGAAAGTTGGGGTTAACTGCGGTTTGTGTACAGAAATACTGAAAGAAGAGTGTGTTTTCTATAAGAAGAAGGTGTACTGCTTTGTGCATCTGACCATTCAGGAGTATTTTGCTGCTCTCTTTGTATACCACAGTTATGCAGTTAAGAAAATTGACTCTCCAAGCCTCAGGACTTTCCTAACGAAAGGGTCTGAAGAAACGCTGGAATCAATCTTGGATGAGGAACCCATCAAGCTCACTTTGGATGAGTTTTGCGAGATTTCGATAGCAAATGCAACTGATAGAAAAACTGGTGGCATGGATATGTTTATCCGGTTTCTTATTGGATTGTCTCTGGAATCAACGCAGAGGCTGCTTCAAGGTCTTCTCGAGCAGACAGAGAAGCACTCAGAAGTTGTTGAGGAAATCAAAAGTACTCTGAAAGAAATCGACGTGTACGACCGCTCACCTGAAAGATGTCTGAACCTTGTCCACTGCTTTATGGAGCTAAAAGACAGCTCTCTCCACGATGACATTCGGGAGTGTCTGCTGTCAAATCACAAGAAAGCTCTCTCTCCTCTTCTTTGCTCAGCTCTTGCCGACACAATACTCATGTCAGTAGAGCCAATAGACGAATTAGACCTGAGAAAGTACAGGTCAACTTTGAGAGGTGTTTTTAGGCTTCTTCCAGCCGTGAGGAACTGCAAAAAAGCAATGTAAGTTTACTTTTATGACACTTAATCATATACGTTCTAGATTTTTTTCTGATATAAAGCAAGAATCATTTGGTTGAACACCACTTGAGGATGCTTACAGGTGGCAACTAATTATTTTATCCTTATTTTGTTTAATTTAGAAGTATCTGAGTTTGATTTCAAGTCATTTAAAAGTCATGCTAAAACTTATTGGATGGGTTTCTTTCTGCAGAATCTCAGGGGTGTGGCTAAATGATTGGTTCACCGAAACAATTGCCTCAGCTCTTCGACAACCAAACTCATCTCTAACAGAACTGCACCTAACAAATAACGTCTTTCTAGACCAGAGCATCACATTCCTCACAGATGGGCTTATGAACCCCCACTGCAAACTGGAGGCTCTGAGGTTTGTTATCTCAAATGTAACTATCTCCTGATTTTATTTTTTTTATGGGCAATCAAACTAATTAATGGAGCTCACTGTTTTGTTTTGTTTGCATGAATTAGCTCATTTACTACAAATGGTGTATACACCAAACAGCCAAAACATTAAAACCACTGACAAGTAAGTGAATAAGATTATCTCGTTACAATGGCACCTGTCAAGGGGTGGGATATATTAGGCAGCAAGTGAACAGTCAGTTCTTGAAGTTGATGTGTTGGAAGCAGGAAAAATTGGCAAAAATTGTGTAAGGATCTGAGTAACTTTGACAAGGGCCAAATTGTGACGACTAGACAGCAAAATGGCAGGTCTTGTACCGGGGTGTTCCCAGTATGCAGTGGTCAGTACCTATTAAAAGTGGTCCAAAGAAGGACAACTGGTGAACCAGTGACAGGGTCATGGGCGTCAAGGCTCATTGATGCGCGTGGGGAGTGAGGGCTAGCCCGTCTGGTCCATTCCCCCAGAAGAGCTACTGTAGCTCAAATTGCTGAAAAAGTTAATGCTGGCTATGATAGACAGGTGCCAGTACACACAGTGCATTTCAGCTTGCTACATACGTATGGGGCTGCATAGCCACAGACCAATCAGTGTGCATTGTTTACCTGGGGAAGAGGTGGCACCAGGATGCACTATGGGAAGAAAGCAAGCTGGCGGAGGCAGTGTGATGCTCTGGCAAATGTTTTGCTGGGAAACCTTGGGTCCTGGCATTCATGTGGATGTTACTTTGATATGTACCACCTACCTGAACATTGTTGCAGACCAGGTACACCCCTTCATAGCAACGGTATTCCCTGATGGCAGTGGCCTCTTTCAGCAGGATAATGCACCCTGCCACACTGCAAAATTTGTTCAGGAATGATTTGAGGAACATGACAAAGAGTTAGTCAAGTCAGTTTAATTTGTATAGCCCAATATCACAAATTACAAATTTGCCTCAAGGGGCTTTATAGCAATTCAAGTTCAAGGCGTTGTCTTGGCCTCCAAATTCCCAGGATCTCAGTCCAATTGAGCATCCGCGGGATGGGCTGGAAAAACAAGTCCGATCCATGGAGGCCCCACCTTGCACCTTACAATCTGCTGTCAACGTCTTGGTGCTAGATACCAGAGGACACCTTCAGAGGTCTTGTGGAGTCCATGCCTCAATGGATCAGAGCTGTTTTGGCAACCCGAGGAGGACCTACACAATACTAGGCAGGTGGTTTAATGTTTTGGCTGATCTGTGTATTTTACATTACTAACAGGAACAGCCGAAAGTAGTAGTAGTAGGTGTATTTTACGTTACTTCTGACCATGTTCCAAAGCATAATTTGGTTTACAAACATTTGAATTAGTTTTTCCTAACTTCCAGACAGCCATTGATTGCCCTTCATTTCAGTGCAGTACTAAAATTGACTTGAAACTGGTGCTAGGTAAGCCATCATAGTGAACATATGATCACTTTTTGTCTTTGTTATGTTATCATTGCAGGAAATGCAGTTGATTTGATTTGACAAGTCGTGTGGTTTGGTGCATTTATGGAAACTTAAAGGAATTACAACAGAGAAAGCTAAAGCGTGAAGTTTAGTCCCGGGGGGGGGGCAATGTTTTAATAATGAAATTGTAATGTCCATGATTTCTTCATGGCAAAAGAGATATTAGCTGTGAAAACCACATTAACCTGATTTTGTCACCTGAATTTATATACAGCCTCTCTGGAGAAGGACTCTCAAAGGAGCTTTGTGAAACTTTGGCAGAAGCTGTTCTGTCCATCATCTCCAGACTGAGGGAGCTGGAGCTGAGCAGTAAGCTGCTGGGGAGCGGGTTGCAACCTGTGCTCCATGCGGCGCTAAGGAGTCCTAAATTGGAGAAACTAAGGTCAGTCTAAACATTATTAAAGTTTTACGATTAAAAATCAATAGTTTCACTGTATCCACATCAATTCATGAAATTTATTCAGTACTTGGGAGTGTTGTTATAAATATCCAGATTTCTTTGTTACTGAGACACTGCAGGTGCCAAGGTAATGTTCTTTTCCTAAAAAACGTGAAGGTCAAGGTTTGCTCGCCTATTTATTATAAGCTACCAATATCGTCGATATGGAAAAAAATCCAAAACATTATTATCTCATCAAAATTAGTTCTTCTGACCAGTGGCGTAACCAGGAATATTTTTTATAGGTGGGCCTGAGTGAAAATGGGTGGGCCAAAATTTTCCAGCAATAATCCTTCAAACAAGACGCAAATTCGAACACATTACAGCAGTAAACACATAACACAGGTTTTTAGTACGTGACCAAGAAACATACTAAAACTTTAATAAAAACCCACTTAAACAAATACCACCCCAGTCATTCTCGCCAGGCTCTGCACAACCATTTAAACATCACTGAGGAAAACAGCCCGACTCGGTCTAAAAGATCATGATACAACATGTAAGCTATAGGCCTATAGTACACGTTTTACAGCACAATGTGTACACGCCGAAGGCGAGCGTTGAAGATCGAGATTATTTCATCATAGTCCAAAGAGTCAGTAAGTTCCCTTTCAAAGGACAACAGGGATAGATTGGTGAGGCGTGCAGTTAGCATGGAAGATCTTAGACATGTTTTGATACAGCCTGTAGTGGAGAAGAGTCTTTCAACAGTACATGAAGTCAGGGGAATGGTGATCATTGCCCTTAACAGTCTGTCAATGTTTGGGAAAACGTCAGAGAAGCTGCCTGCAACGGAGAAGCTGTAGCCTCCTCTGTCGTTCTCTCCGGCGGTATCTCACTCTCATTGGGCGGCTCAGTCGGTGCTGGAGCAGTTGTGCTTTCCTCCTCCTCCATCCGTGGCTTTTTAAAAAAGCGGAAGATTGAACTTTGTTTCGCCATTCCATAAGTTATGGCTAACTGTTGGCTATTGGCTAGTTAGCAGCAGTGAAAAATACAGAGCGTGACGGTATGCGCGCTCAGATTTTGCAGTTCTACGTACGTAAAAGGGGCCGGCCTACGTGCTTGTAAGCCAGCGTGATTGGGTGGGCCTGGGCTTGAAATGGGTGGGCCTGTGACAGGCCAGGCCCACCCGTGGTTACGCCCCTGCTTCTGACCGAGTCAAATAAACAGCCACATAATGACTTAGTTTTAGGTCAAATGTATCATCAGTAATGAATTCAATATAATAAATTATCATTGTCGTGTAGCAATAGACAACTTAAAACCTATAACATCCCTGAATACAACAATGAATAAACATATAAAAACCATACAAACAAAAAAAATGTATATATATAATGATGACCCAATTCATGTCCATTTGGGGACCGAATTGAAATATAATTGAATTTATATTGAGTATCTGTGTATTATATGTGAGTACACTTAGTTTCCTAAGACGTCTATTCAAAAATGTAAATAGTTTGTAGGCACGCACATGCATTGGAGCTCAAAACAAATGCCAACGGTGAGAGTAATAAACTCCTCGGGGCACAAAAATAAAATAAATTACCAAAAAAAGGGGGAAAAAAACCCATCCCATTAAGTTAAATCCACAGACATTGCTGAAGTGTTCTATTTAATGATTCCCTGACAACTAACGGCTAACGGTTAGCATACAGCTAGCTAACTTTTTCCCCAAAACAAGGTCACAACAGTGTCTTTAAGGGAAACAGCCACGATTTTCCATGTTTTAGGGATAATGCTCTATTAGCAGCCATAATAATAACAATAATAATAATAATGATAATAATAATAATAATAATCCACCCATCCATCCATCCATTATCTGAACCGCTTATCCTGCTCTCAGGGTCGCGGGGATGCTGGAGTTTATCCCAGCAGTCATTGGGCAGCAGGTGGGAAGACGCCCTGGACAGGCCGCCAGGCCATCACAGGGGCCCACACACACACACACACCCATTCATACCTAGGGAAAAATTAGTACGGCCAATTCACCTGACCTACATGTTTTTGGACTGTGGGAGGAAACCGGAGCCCCCGGAGAAAACCCACGCAGACACGGGGAGAACATGCAAACTCCACATTGAGGATGACCCACCAAGGTTGGACTACCCCAGGGCTCGAACCCAGGACCTTCTTGCTGTGAGATGACTGCGCTAACCACTGCGCTACCATGCTGCCCATAATAATAATAATAATGTCCCAGAAACCCCACAAACAGAAAATGAGGTAACTATCATCTACGCCAAACCAGTGAAGCAGCAACTGCAAAAAACCTGGGAGGACAAAGCAATGAACAGGAAGTACCCAAAAAGAATGAAAGACGCAGACGTGGACCAACAAAAGACACACCAGTGGCTGAGGAGCACCAGACTGAAAGCAGAGACGGAGGGCCCGATAATCGCTGCACAAGACCAGAGCCTGGCAACCAGATCCTATCACCATCGCATCGTCAAAGATGGAACAGATCCAAAATGCAGAATCTGTTGAATGTATGAAGAAACCATCGACCACATTGTCTCAGGCTGCCCGGAACTGGCAAAGACCGAATACATGTACAGGCACAAGGAGGCAGCAGCATACCTGCACTGGAAGATCTGCAGGAGTTACAAGATCAAGATGACGGAGAAAAACGGCCACAGAGAACAATGATGTCACCATCCTCTGGGACACACCCATCCACACTGACAGAGAGATAAAAGCCAACAAGCCCAACAAAAACTTTATAATTTCAACTAAAATTAACTTTGAATTTTCAAGCACGTCATTGTTCACTACAGAAAAAAAATACACTTGGATACAATACAGGAGCATCCGATATACTCAAATCCACTAGTGGAAATAAAAAAAATGCATTCATATAAATTAGAACACAGATGAAATAAACATTACAGTTCTTTTCTTTACGTTTATACAATAAACTAATTTTAGTAATAATAAAATAATTATAATAATAAAATAGACAAAAAATAGTCATAAAATACCTGGATGCAAATCATGGTATTACACTAGGGTTTACTCCTGCATTTTTGGTTAGGCACTACAAATCTTTCATTAACTATTAGGTTTACACTAGCATATTTAAACATTCCATACGATGACTTGGAAATCAAAAGTTACAAAAGCTATACTTTTCTGTTTTTTTGACATGCTGTTGTGTTCTGACCTCCCAAGATTGAGACATAACGTCATACCTGCACAAATCTGTCAGGAGTTGCAGTCAGTGCTCACATCTGATGCTTATTCCCTGATGGAGTTGGACCTGAGTTATGCGGAGTTAAATGACTCAAAGATGGAGAGCCTCTCTGTGGGGCTGATGAGTACCACTTGTCGGCTGGAGGTACTGAGGTGAGACAATCGCCCCCCGCAACAAGCCAAACTGCAGATACAGCTAGAATGAAGGTCATTTAGATAACATCATCTAAATTCTTTGTCTACTGATCTCTCTGACTTGTCCTGTGTGTCGATTCTAGTTCACTTGACTTTTATTTTTTATAGTATATTTTCTCAAAGTCAGTTTTTTGGCTGCATTTACACTGACTCTTTTAAGCAGATGCTTTTATCCAAAACAACTTACAAGAGTCAGCCATTAGCAGCTAAGTTTGAATGTTACCAAGTGGCATCACAGAGCACTAAGTAGTAATCACAGCATAGTAGTAATAATAATAACAATAATACATTTTATTTGTGGGCGCCTTTCAGAGCACTCGAGGACCCCTTACAGAACACAGTTAAAAAAAAAACAAGTAGCACTGTATCAGACAGCATAAAATCAAAACAAAGCAGGGTAGACAAGTTAATACAACAGATAAGTATAAAATCATCATCTGCACAACACTCAATGAAGCATGGATCAGACTGAATATGCCAGTCTGAAAAGGTGCGTTTTGAGATGGGATTTGAAGGTTGAAAGAGAGAGTCAGTGTTGCAAATGTCTTCTGGGAGAGAGTTCCATAAGCAGGGGGCAGAATGACTGAAGGCTCTAGACCCCGTGGTATTCAAGCGGGCCAATGGTGTAGTGAGTTGCAGAGCAGAAGAGGATCTGAGAGTGCGGGAGGGCGTGTAGATATGAAGGACTTCAGAAAAATATGAAGGAGCTAGGTTATTAAGGGCCTTAAAGGTGAGAAGCAGGATCTTGAAGTCAATATGATATTTAACATGGATGGAAAATGGAGTTGCTAAAGAACAGGAGTGATATGATCTATGGAAGGAGTTCTGGTAATGACACGGGCAGCTGAATTCTGGGCCGACTGAAGTTTATGAAGACACGAGGGGAAGACCAAAGAGGATAGAATTGCAGTACTCAATACGGGATGTAACCAGGGTGTGAATGAGTATGGCGGTGCTCTTAGGTGTAAGTGATGGGCGAAGATGATTAATATGGCATAGGTGGAAGTATGCAGGCCGAGTAACATTGTTGATGTGAGCTTCAAAAGATAATGTGCTGTCAAAAATGACACCCAGACTCTTAACCTGAGGCGATGGAGGAACTAGAGAATTGTCAATAGTCAGAGAAAAACTATCAGGTTTAGCCAAAGTAGATTTAGTACCGACTAGGAGGATCTCAGTTTTATCACTACTAAGTTTGAGGACGTGGTATGAAAACCAGAATTTAATTTCTAGTTAGCAGTCAGAAAGGGAAGTGGGCGGAAGAGTGGAGGTAGGCTTGGTAGATAGATAAAGCTGGGTGTCATCCGCATAGCAGTGAAATTGAATGCCAGATTTCCTAAAAAGGTGGCCAAGAGGTAATAGGCAAATGATAAATAGGAGGGGTCCCAATACAAAGCCCTGGGGAACACCGGTAGTAACAGGAAAGGACTGTGCTCTCTAATTTTTAAGTTGGACAAACTGAGTACCATATGAATTAGTAGTCATAGTACATTTGCAATATACCAATTATATGATAGTGGTACTATATTAATTATTTGTAGTAGTACCACACTTGCTGCTACATGGTAATCATATAATAGTAGTACTAAATGAAGTAGCAATAGTAGTACATTTGCTACATAGTAATTGTATCATAGCCAAGAGTCCATGTCGAGTGCATTTGGTGTTGTGTGTGTCTTACCAAGATCATCAAGAGGCAGGGAATGAGAATTAAAGTACAAAGTAGATTTACGTTGACACATATCAGTATAACAGACATAGCATCGCCATAAGAGCATAACATGTCTATTGCAGGTAGGAGGAGGGCACAAAAGTAGACACCAACAAGAATGGTATCTAACTAAAAGTGGGCATAATAATAATAGCAGTAGTATTCGATGATTCACATTAGCCCAAAATGCCACCAGAGACCATTAAGGGATTAAGGCAGCAGGTCTGGAAGTGGGAAGTTTTCAGACATTAGAAGTGTCTTGGATGTGAAATCTCTGCATTTTCATAATGGTGGTACACAGTCTGCTGATTGAAGCAATTAACTTTCATCTCTACATAGTTGTTTGGCCTCTACCGCGCAGGATTACATCAAGTGGCACATACACATTTCATTTAGATTTCAGAGGGCAAAGCAAAGCGATAGCGACAACACGAGCAGAACTGGGTACAAACTAGGACAGGGTGATATAGACAAAATCAAATGTCATCATATTTCTGATGGAATACCTCAATGTCAACAATGTGATGATGCTCTTATTCTCATCTTCTACAGTCAGATGTGTACAACATATGAGAAATCAGCCACCGGTGTCCATAAAACCGTTTTATCATTTTCCTTTTTTTCTTCTTCTTTTGCTTCTGTCACATTTTTATGATTTTGCTTGTTTTGTATCATCTAATCTAATCTAATATAATCTGTATTTGCAAACCCACCTCCTGTATGTGCAAATTTACTTGGCTTTATAAAACTGACGCGATTCTGATCCATCACTCAGGCTCAGGTTCAACGACCTCAGTGAAGACAGTTGTAAGATGCTGGCTTTGGTCTTCAGCTCGGCTCCTTCTCACCTGAGAGAGCTGGACCTGTCTCACAACCAGCTGAGAGACTCCGGGGTGAAGCTGCTCTGCACCGGGATGATGAGTCCACACTGTAAATTAAATGCACTGAGGTCAGTCCAGCAAAGACGTTTTCCTAAACTCAGGTTTAACTATAGTCATATGTGTCCGGATAGCGTGGCGGTCTACTATTCCGTTGCCTACCAACAAGGGGATTGTCGGTTTGAATCCCCGTGTTACCTCTGGCTTGGTCAGGCGTCCCTACAGACACAGTTGGCCATGTCTCCGCCTGTATCTGTTACCATTCACCATTCCCTACATGAAGTTCAAATCAAGAAACGGCTGATCATTCGGTTAAATTCTATTTGCATTTCATTATTTTATTAGCAAAATTTGTTTACTGTATTTCTTTTATCAAATAAAACATCTATCTGCTTCAAGTGGGACTTCAAGTAAAGCCTTTTCGATTCATACCGACAAAGTTTGGCATAAAAACACTTGGATGGAAACGCGGTTTATGATCCGCCCTGCCTAACTGACTCTCTGGGAAGAGTCAATTTTGAGAAAAGTCTACTTTGATGGTTGACAAGTTTCCATCAGCAGTTTGGAATTGACTTATGTCCTCTGTCCTATAGGGTAATGTCAATTCATCATATGTCTCTGGGAAGCTCTGGCTGCATGGACTTTGCTAGATAGATAAATAGACAGATGCGCTGCATAAAGAAATTTGGTGCCACATCATGAAATCACATACTGGTACACGGGCACTACTTCATACTTCATACATACACACATTACATGCAGTGGGACACTGGTGTGAAGATACAGATGCTATTGTTATATTTACTGACAACCAAGCCTAAGTCCAGTGCTCTCAACATGTTAAAATATTTTAATTTTCACCAAAAAATAGTCTACATACATCCTCAGGGATGAAATGAAAGAGGGAAATAAAAAGATAACTTAGAACAGCTTTTGCATCCCCTTGCAATAATTATACAGTCTTGTAATCAATAATTTGGCATGCAACCTCCTAAACTGTGTGTTAAATAACAAGTATGATTCGAATTTATGCACATGTGATAATACTGTGTATTTTACCCGTAAACTATTTCAAGATTCGTCAAATCTATTCTTTTGTTACTAAATGCATTTGAATAGGTGGAGGAAGGGGGGAGAAGGAACCCATACATTTATTATACAAGCAGTGCTTACATACGACTGTGGTAGCATGGATGGTTTGTTTATTGTAATTATTAGCATTAAAGGCCTTGCATACTTCAGACCCAATGTAAAAAGAAATTCAGTGAATTACACTGTGTTTATATTTTACATATTACTGTTTCTCAGTAACACCAAACTCAACAACAGAATCAGTACTGCATTGTTAAATAAATCTCACTATCTTAGTCTTAGAACTGGAAGGTCCCTGGTCCAACACCTACAATCTCCATTTTGTTCTTTGATAATAACAAACTTTATTTATGCAGCATCTTTCATACATGAAATGGAGCTCAAAGTGCTTTCCATTAAAAAGAAAACAGACAGAACAATCACAAGTAGAAAAAATACAGTAAAGACAGTTTAAAGTGTTTTAGAATCAACAACAAAGAATTAAAGTTTAAAAAAAACGAAACTATTACAACAACTACAGCATTATAACAAAGAGACTTTAAACTGTCATATTTGGGTTGAAGTCGAGCAAAATGCTGAATCTTTGCTCAGTCAGTGTGAGTCAGTCTGGATGAGGACGTCAGCTGCAAATGGTGACTGTTTGGATATTCGCAGGCTTTCATTCTGCAAAGTGACTGAGGTGGGATGTGGCGAGCTGGCGTCTGTACTGAAGTCTAAACGCTGCACCCTGATGGATCTGGACCTGAGCTTCAACCACCCAGGACACCATGGGGAGAAACTGCTGACAGAGAGACTTCAGGATGCAAGCTGCAGTCTGCAGAAACTCAAGTTAGATTTCCAATTCCTGTTTTTCTTTCTAGCCAACTCATGTATCTTTGAACATAGCTCCTCATCTTCCACAATAGTCTTTTGAGTTACGGTTTTTGAATAAATGCAGGTAACCTGTTGTTATGCTATGAAGGTTGTCTTCGTGACAGTAGATAGAAGAGATGAGGCCAAAATCCATTTTAAAGCTGCATGAGGAGATCATTTATGGTAGAATATTGAAATTTGTAAATAAGGTGGAGAATATCAGGTCCCAAATCCAACCAGGCTCTTGCATTCATTCCATTCCCCATTCTAATTCTGCCTCTTTTAAGCATATATCCGTCAAGACGTTTCGCCTCTCATCCAAGAGGCTTCATCAGTTCGTGCCTTTCTGACTAGACCAAGCTAGTCTGACTGGCTGGTGATGAAACTCAGATATTTACCCTTTTTGGAGTCGCTATCAGAGCTATTGATGTGCATGGCTCTTTGTGATCCGACATTAAGTAGCGACGGTCGTTGAGGGTGTTAGTTTCGACTTCGTTAGTGCTCCATTCAGTGGTCATGAGTCGTTGGAGCCGTTAGTGACAGACTGTTGTTCTTGGAGGCTAAGCTTCTTGAGTCTCCTGGGTAGAGATGAAAGGACGGCATTGTAAGTGGGAGATAGGTGGTGTCGCAGACCTCCTCCTGTTGAGGGATGGTTTTTCCAGTTTCGCATAGGTGGTTTCCTTCACCCCTCTTTCAAACCATCTATCTCCCCTGTCCAAAATGTGTACGTTGCTGTCCTCGAAGGAGTGTGTCTTCTCCTTTAGGTGTAGATAAACTGCTGAGTCTTGTCCTGAGGAGATTGGCCTTCTGTGTTGGGCCATCTGCTTGTGTAGTGGTTGGAGTCATAAAGGCACGAACTGATGAAGCCTCTTGGATGAGAGGCGAAACGTCTTCACGGATATATACCAAGTCCAGTTGCACTTGATTCAATTCCTTTGGATAACCATGACCTGGATGAATGAGAACATTCACAGACAACTCTTTTAAGCAGTTTCAACCAATTACAATTTCAGTGTTGGAGAGTACAGTCTCCCATATGAACTCCTCCTCCAGCATCTTAGAGATCATTCCCACTAAGCTGCTGAGGGAGGTATTTTCAACCATCAGCCCTGTTATTCTGCAAATTCTTAATAATTCTCTGGCCTCTGGTTCTTTTCCAGGCAGTTTTCAGCACACCATTGTTCACCCATTGCTGAAGAAACCTAATTTAGATCCCCTGTCTCTAAGTAACTAAAGACCAATCTCCAAATGTTCTTTTTTCTATCTAACGTTCTGGAGAGCGTAATTTCTTCTCAATTGATTTATTCTATGAACACTAATAGTGTTTTTAACAGTTTACAGTCTGATTTTAGAGTACCTCATAGTACTGAGACAGCTCTAGTTAAGGTCACTAATGACCTACTGCTGACTGCAGAGAGGTGACTGCTCGATTGTAGTTCTTTGAGACTTAAGTGCTGCCTTTGACAAAGTCGATCACATAATCCTCTTACATCGCTTACAAACTTGGGTTGGCATCAAGGGCTCGTCTCTTAGCTTATTACGCTCTTACCTCACCAACAGAACTTTTTCTGTTGTTCTGGGTAACTCAACCTTCTTGATGGCTAAATTGAGTTGTGGTGTCCTTCAAGGCTCAGTTCTTGGCCCCCTTCTCTTTTCTATATAAACGCTGCCCCTTGGCCAGGTCATTCAGAATCACGATATGCTCTACCATTTTTATGCCGATGACACTCAGTTGTACATGCCACTAAAACCCACAGATCCTAGCGCCCAAGGGCGGTTTTTAGGTTGGTTTTTAGGATGGTTCTATGCCTTGTCTGGTTTTATTTCTTTGTAAAGCACGTTGTAACATTGTTTAAGAAAACTGCTAAAATAAATAAAGTTATTTTAATTGCCATTAGTGTTTACAATTCTCTCGCCGAGATTGTTTTGTTACGAAATGAAACAGACTTTCGGGAATCGTACATGACGTCCACAGCTATTGAACAGAAACTTCCTCAAGCAGCTTTAATAGTATGAAAGTATAAGTGCAGCATTAGAAAAGCATATTGTAACAGTATTTTAGTATAAGCTAATTAGTGCAATGCCATAGTATAATAGCATTAGTAAGATATATTAGTTAGTGTTATTATGTAAGGAATATAGTATATTAGTCACAGTAAAATATTAGTAATATCGTATATTAATATGATATTTTAGCACAAAAGTATACATAATAATATATTGGTATATTACGTTAATAATAATTTGTTAGTCTTTATCAGTATATTAGTATATATTGGCGGCACGGTGGCACAGTGGTTAGTGCGGCCGCCTCACAGTAAGAACGTCCTGGGTTTGAGCCCCAGGGTAGTCCAACCTTGGGGGTCATCCCAGGTCGTCCTGTGTGGAGTTTGCGTGTTCTCCCCGTGTTTCTGTGGGTTTCCTCCGGGGGGGTCCGATTTCCTCCTACAGTCCGAAGACATGTAGGTCAGGTGGATTGGCCGTACTAAATTGTCCCTAGGTGTGTGTGTGTGTGTGTGTGTGTGTGTATGTCGGCCCTGTGTGACAGTCTGGCGGCCTGTCCAGGGTGTCTCCCTGCCTGCCACCCAATGATTGCTGAGATAGGCTCCAGCATTCCCGCGACCCTGAGAGCAGGATAAGCGGGTCGGAAAATGGATGGATTAGTATATATTAGTATAACATATTTAACTGTGGTGGTTCTTTCAAGCTGATTACTTTTTTTTAAGATGTTATTGTAAATTAGTATAACTTAATAAAATAACAGCATAGAGCAATAGCATTAGTATAGTGGTATAGAATTAGAACACAGTATGTAAGGAGTATCGTATATCATTATCAGCAATATAGTATGTTAATATATTTACGTATAAAAGTAAAACAGTACTAATATGTTAGATTAAACCATTAGTATTTGCATAATAATAATAATAATAATAACATTTTTTTCATGTAATCTATAAGTATATCTGATCCAAACTTGGAAGTACATATGAAGTTCCCTTTGAAAAAAATCTGTTCTATTCAATTAGTTTCTATTCGATGCTATGCTATGATGTTCTATTCTATTCTATACCAGTTCAAGTGTTCCAGGACTATTTGGAAAAACTTGTGTTACTAACTTGATTCAAATGAATCTGGACCAGTGAGTTATGTTTTTTCTCTTTTTTTGTCCTGCCTCTGTCTTACAGCGTGGAGCATAATGAGGAGCACTGGGTCGACTTGACGCTGCTGAGACAGTGTAAAATACACTTACTCACCATGAAACCACGATGTTGTCGTATAATTCAACATTTCAATTATGTTCAGCCAATGCCAACAGTAAAGAACACAACCACCTGATCCGATTCATTCTGCAGATGTTAATACTTTCTTAGCGCATTATATAAGTGACACAAGCGATGATATATTTTCAGATCACTTCGTTAAAAATTTTTTTATATAGGAAAAATTATGAGGGGTAACTTTATTATACCAACCTTGTCATGGAAACAAGGGATTGTGATTGAAAATGAGTGCATCACATAAACACATACCAGACTTGACTGTTCTCTCCATGTGTCACCTGCAGATGCCTGTGATCTCACCTTTGACCCCAACACAGTGGCCAACAATCTGACTTTGTCCGAAGACAACAAGATGGTGGAGAGCGCGGATTCCTTGAAGCAAACATATCCAGATCATCCAGAGAGATTTGACCGTTCACAGGTGCTCTGCAGAGAGGCTCTGAGAGATCGCCATTACTGGGAGATGGACTATTCTTCATCCTACGATGGGGTCGGCGTGGCATACAAAAGCATGGGCAGGACGGGAGACTCATCCTGTGACTATCAGCTTGGATGTAACCAGAAGTCCTGGTGCTGGTCATTTGATGGAACTTTTAAACACAATGAGTTTTTTATTCGAATCCCTTCTACTGAATCCCGTAAGATAGGAATATATCTGGACTGGTCAAAGGGTATTTTGTCCTTATTTAAAGTTGACCCTGACATTACCTTCCTGTACACCATGCAAACCACTTTCACCGAACCACTCTATCCGGCTGTTTATGTGGAGGGAATGATCCGTCTCTGCAAATTAGACTAACTCACCTTTTCAGCCATAACTAGAGTTCTTTTTGTAGATGAAGAGGTTTTTAGCAAATATAGTGACCTGTGGGTGACTGACTGGGTCAGTTGTTGCCATTATTGCTGCTTTCTACTAGTGCTGAGTGATTAACCGAAATGTTGGTATCTAAAAATCAAATTGATCGCATTTTGTTCCATCATTAGAAACATTAAAACTCCACTTAGGTACGTTTCTTTTTTGAGCTTGGCACCATTGACTGGAGTGCAGCAATACGTCATGCAGCATCCAGCCTGCTGGAAACTCTAGTTTTAAAAGCCATCCATCCGTCCATTATCCAAGCTGCTTATCCTGCTCTCAGGGTCGTGGGATGCTGGAGCCTATCCCGGCAGTCATTGGGCGGCAGGCAGGGAGACACCCTGGACAGGCCGCCAGGCCATCACAGGGCCGACACACAGATTCACACCTAAGGACAATTAGTACGGCCAATTCGCCTGACCTACATGACTTTACACGGTGGGAGGAAACCGGAGCACCCGGAGGAAACCCACACAGACACGGGGAGAACATGTAAACTCCACATAGAGGACGACCCTGGATGACCCTCAAGGTTGGACTACCCCGGGGTTTGAACCTAGGACCTTCTTGCTGTGAGGCGACCGTGCTAACCACAAGACATCCAACACAGCTCCTCATCACAGTTTAAACCATGACTATAATCGTGTGCACCATTTTCTAGTTCACATGAAGCACTATTAGAAATAGAGTGGCTGCAGGAGGCCCTCCAATCTCCGGTGGAATTGGGCATTGGTTATTTTTTTCCATTCACAAATTGATGGCATGAGCTTTCTATGATAGACTGAATGTGTCGATTGCTGACTAAACTTGAGTTTTTAAGTCATTTTGATTCAGGAATTGTTTTGTTTACACAATGCTTGTAAAAATGGGCTAAACTTGACTGCATGCTGAGTGTATTCAGACCTTTATATGCAATCGTCAGTCAAATGATGCATAGATTTTTATCAAAAATTTCACATGTTGTAGTAAAAATGAAAAGGGGGTCCATCAGTATTTCTGAAACTGAACCAAAATTAAATGAAAAAAAAAAAGAAAATCCACCTATCACTCTGCACTACTTTCTACTGATCGACTGCTGAGCTACCTCACTGTACCTCTAAAAGTCCTCCAACCCATATGACCACATAGGTCGTATACCCACCCACCCACCCACCCATCCATCCATCCATCCATCCATTTTCCAGCTAGTCTTGCAGCTAGTTTTATAGGTAGCAGTTCATGGGCGACGATACCAAAAGCGGTGCTAAAATCCAACAGCACTGTTCCAACTAATAATTTACTGTCATTTTGTTTTAGCTAATCGTCTGTCAATTGTGTAAGAGCTGTGCCTGTTGAACAGCCAGTTTTATAAGCACGTTGAAGGGTCAGAATAGAGAACTAAATTTGAATTTCCCTCGTTTCCTACATTAGCGCCCCTACCGGCGGCAGGAGATATGCCACGGATACGTTTCGCCTCTGTGCACTGTGGGATTTTATTTACTGGTCGACATCCTTTTTACAACACCTCATAGACAGGCGTAAATAGGTCGTAATGAGCTGCTTGTACAAACGACCTATGGGGTCGTTTTTTTTTGGTGGAGGACGGTCTCACTTGTCATACACCGAGAAACAATAACCGATTACAAGTTGTGTGGACTGTACAGCTAGCAATGTGATATCCAGAGACCATGAGTAGAGAAAATCAAAATAACACACACACACAATTAAGGGAATATCAAAAGTCGACCATCTGTTTAAAGAATGTCGAGTTGTTACCACCACATGAACTGAAATAAAAACAAGTAAAGGACTTTTTGAGAATGTGAATTTCATGGAAGGTGCTGGTAAAAATACATTATGTTTAACCTAATCACTTTTCTTATATCTTCTGATGTTGTGATATTGGGCTATACAAATAAAATTGACTTGACTTGACCATTTTTCCCCGTACCTCTTTTTTTCCCCCCTTAACTCTACCTCTTCTGCTGCCTGCTCTAATTAGACCCTTCTCTGTGTGTGTGTGTGTGTGTGTGTGTGTGTGTGTGTGTGTGTGTGTGTGTGTGTGTGTGTGTGTGTGTGTGTGTGCACGCGCGTGTGCTGTCTTGGGAGGTCTGTATTTAAAAAAAAAATCTTTTTGGACCCCTGTAGAACCTGATAATGTAATAAATCCCCGATAATGTAATAACCCTGATAATGTAATAAATCCCCCCGATAATGTAATAACCCCCCGATAATGTAATAAATCCCCCGATAATGTAATAACCCCGATAATGTAATAAATCCCCGATAATGTAATAACTCTGATAATGTAATAACCCTGATAATGTAGTAAAAAATGCACTTGAGGCCATTGAAAATGCAATAAAACCTGATAATGTAATAACTTCCTGATAATGTAATAAAGTGCATTTCCCGATAATGTAATAAACTATATATCATAGCTAACCCTAACCCTAATAACGTCCCGTTAATGTAACACATTATTACATTATTGGTAAAAAGTTTATTACATTATTGGGACATGCACTTTATTACATTATCAGGTTTAATTGCATTTTCAATGGACTCAAGAGCAGATTTTTATTACATTATCGGGGTTATTACATTATTGGGAATTTATTACATTATCAGGTTCTACACCCCCCCCCCTCCCCCGGTTTTTTCTCCCCAGTTGTACCCGGCCAATTACCCCACTCTTCCGAGCCGTCCCGGTCGCTGCTCCACCCCCTCTGCTGATCTGGGGAGGGCTGCAGACCACCACATGCCTCCTCCCATACATGTGGAGTCGCCAGCCGCTTCTTTTCACCTGACAGTGAGGAGTTTCGACACAGCACGTGGGAGGATCACACTATTACCCCCCAGTCCCCCCCCGCCCAAACAGGCGCCCTGACCAACCAGCGGCGGCGCTAGCGCAGCGACCAGGACACATACCCACATCCGGCTTCCCACCCACATACACGGCCAATTGTGTCCGTAGGGACGCCCGACCAAGCCGGAGGCAACACGTGGATTCGAACCGGGATCCCCGTGTTGGTAGGCAACAGAACAGACCGCTACGCTACCCGGATGCCCCGTGTAAATGACCAATATCACTTTATATTATATTTGACATTATTAAGACAAGTTATTGAGATTATTATATGGCGCTTTGTTTATTAGACTTATATGCTATTGAATTTGTTATAGAGTGCCGTGTACCAGATTTGATTTTATAGTGAATTGCACTTTTATTGTTTCCACACCTTTTATTGTGAAAAACACTGATACGGTCTCCTCTGTACGCTACTGCGCGTGCGCAAGTTGACGGCAGAAACGAGAAGGAAAGTTAAAATGGCTGACGTTCGCGTGCCCTGAGAAAGCCAAGGACTGTTCGTGAAGAATATTGTTTAGCATTTTTTATTCAGCACCTAGCTGGAAGGCCCACAGGTATGTGTGTAGAGTGACTGTGTAATTTGAGTTCGTTATGAGGCGTTATTTTTATGTATTGTGTAACTGCATTTAGAAGTTAGCTAAACGAGCTAATGCTAGCAGTGCTACGCACGTTGTTACGGTAGCTAGCGATGGTGGAAACGTGGTCGCATGTACGAGTGTATGATTGTATGTTTTATTTTGCTCTCAGCTCTTACGGTGTGTCTGTGGCGGTTCGTGTAAATAAATGGTAGAAATACCGCACCATAGCCCATCAGTTATCATTGTAAACTACTAATAAGACACGTTAGCCCCCTAGCTAACGGGTCTGTCCCTTTAGCCGAGTGGTTAGCGATGTCGCCTTGTGGTGCAGTACACCCCGTATCGAATCCCGCACCGCGCAAGAAAATAACCGGTTACATTGGTGGAAGCGGTGGGATCCGGAAGTGTGCAGATCCTCAGAAGTCTCTTCGGAGCGCGGGAATAACAAAGCGCGAGGGCGCGCTTCCGGGAGAGGGTGACGACTGTAAACTACTAATAAGACACGTTAGCCCCCTAGCTAACGGGTCTGACCCTTTAGCCGAGCGGTTAGTGATGTCGCCTTGTGGTGCAGTACACCCCGTATCGAATCCCGCACCGGGCAAGAAAATAACCGGTTACATTATTTATTGCCCGGTGCGGGATAGGGGCTAACGTTAGCTAGGGGCTAACGTGTCTTAGTAGTTTACATCATCATTGAGTGCATCGTCTGAATAAAGTCCGGCTGGGAATGCTACACCCCGGGAGGTCCGTATTTCTGGAGTGCTCCATTACACGGCGCTCTGAGTCTCTTGGAAGGATATGTACACACACACCCTCACACAAACACAGAAAGACTATTGCTGATTCTGCTGAAAAACAGCTTCGATATGGATCCCACATCCCTCGGCGGTTACATTCCCACTTCTTCCTGCACAGCGTAACAACAAACTGACCCTCGCCGACGGTGCAAATACAGAGGAGCAGCGCTCTCCATGAGCCCGTTAGCCTGTCAGCGCATGTTACCACCACACACAAGTGTGTTCTCTTCAAACTGAACAAAATGTCTGGCCCACTTAGCCGGCTTTGAGTCTGGTTTAGAGGGCCCAACGGTCCAGCTTTGGGTCTTACCCCTCGTACTGTAATTAGAACATGATTTCATCGGGGCGTCCGGGTAGCGTAGCGGTCTACTCCGGTTCGAATCCCCGTGTTACCTCCGGCTTGGTCGGGCGTCCCTACAGACACAATTGGCCGTGTCTGCGGGTGGGAAGCCGGATGTGGGTATGTGTCCTGGTTGCTGCACTAGCGCCTCCTCTGGTCGGTCGGGGCGCCTTGTGGGGGGGGGGGGGACTGAGGGGAATAGCATGATCCTCCCACACGCTACGTCCCCCTGGCGAAACTCCCCACTGTCAGGTGAAAAGAAGCGGCTGGCGACTCCACATGTATCGGAGGAGGCATGTGGTAGTCTGCAGCCCTCCCTGGTTCGGCAGAGGGGGGTCGAGCAGTGACCGGGACGGCTCGGAAGAGTGGGGTAATTGGCCGGATACAACTGGGGAGAAAAATGGGGGAAACATCCCCCCCAAAAAGATTTCATTTAATTGCGACACATTTGCCATTTGTTCACATGCACACAGTTTTTCACAATGGAGGACAGGAAAGATACCGTTGTTTCATATACAGACGGACCAGCACTCATACACATAAAAAAACATGCATGTTAGGGTTACTACTCTGTCTGTGCCCCTGAGCAAGGCAATGGAAGAAATAACTGGATTTGGTCCCCGGGCGCTGCAGCTGCCCACTGCTCCTATACAATAGGATGGCTTACATGCAGAGGATGAATGTCGTTGTGTGTATGTACAATGACAATAAAATGTCTTTTTCACACGCACACACACACACGCACACAATCACACACCAGAGACAGCTAGCCTCTCAGTCACCCAGTGAGTTGAATCTAGACATCCTGAAACACAAGTTTATCTGAAACACTTCTCTTTACACATCTCCAATCTCTATCGCTCTGTCACTCTCTCTTCCTGCTCTCACCTCCCCCTTCCGCCGAGATCGTAAGATATACTACCATGGGAAAGACAGTAAAAGGAATGGTGCGGGAGTACGCCAAGACAGAGAGCTACAACAGGAAGTCAGCGAAGTAAAGAGAGAATCAGATAGGCTGGTTTGGATGAGGGTGAATTTGTACGGACATCTGGCAAATATAATAGGTTTGTATGAACCACGAGTGGGTTGCGATGAGGAAGAAGAGGTGAATCTCTGGAGACAACTGGACAATGTAATGGCAGGCATACCAGGGGATGAAAGAGTTTTCATTGGAGCAGACTTGAATGGACAAGCGGGGGAAGGAAATGGTGGTGATGAAGATGTCACGGCAAAATTCGGGTTTGGGATGACAAATGCAGCTGGGGAGTGGATCATTGATTTTGCCACAAGGAATGATATGGCTTTAGTTAACACATATTTCAGAAAGAGGGAAGCTCAGACAGCAACCTACAAAGAGTGGAGGCAGAACTATGCAGGCAGACTACATTCTATGCAGGAAGCGGCACGTTGAGGGAAGCTGTAAATTGCAAAACAATACCAAGCGAGTGTGTAACAAAACAACATAGACCACTGATATAACAAAATAAAGACAAGAAGCAAACTCAAGAGTACAAAGACCAGTAGCGTGAAAGATTCAATGGCGGAAGCTGAAAGAGGAACCTTGTAGAGAAAGCTCTAGGATGAAGGTACGAGAGCTGTCAAGAGACAGACTGCCACGAGATTGGGATAGAACAGCAGAAAGACGTAAGGGAAGCAGGCAGGTGAGCACTAGAAGAATCTCAGGGGGGTAAAAAGAAGGGACAGGAAAGTTGGTGGTGGGAGGAAGATGTGCAGCACTGCATAAAGAAAAGAAAGATGCCCAAAATGAAAGTGGGAGTGATAGCAAGGGCAAGAGCATACGAGGCCCTGTACAAAAGACTAGATACAAAGGAAGGAGAGAAGGGGATATATATATATATATATATATATATATACGGAGAGAGAGAGAGAGAGAGAGAGAGAGAGAGAGAGAGAGAGAGAGAGAGAGAGAGAGAGAGAGAGAGAACAGCCAAACAAAGACAGAGCAAGCAAGGATGCTGAACTAGTAAAACTGATCAAGGACACAGATGGAAGAGTACTGTCAAAAGATGAGGATATTTTACAGAGATGGAGGGATGACTTCAGTCACCAAGTGAACGACGAGAATAACAGAGAAAAAAGGACAGAATGAACCACCAAGGAAGGAGGAGGCCGTGGGAGAGATTACAAGGGATGAGGTGATAACGAATGAAAAATGGAAAGGCTGTGGGCCCGGACAATATACCGGCAGAAGTCTGGAAATACTTGGGCAATACTGGCATAGAGTTCCTGACTAGACTCTTCAACAACATAATAGACTGGGAAAATGCCAGATGAGTGGAGAAAGAGCATAGTGGTACCAGTTCACAAGAAGAAAAGGTAATGCTCAAAGTTGTACCAACTACTGGGGGAGAAAACTGATGGGCCATACAATGACGTGATGGGTTAAATGTGAAATTACTCTGCACTACCATGGCACCTGCAGACGACGTTGCCAATGAACAGTGACTGCGTGTGCTATTTTGGTGATAAGAATTGAGACCTCTGCTGTTCATGGCAACACCGTCAGCTGTAACAGTGGCTTTGCAGAGAAATTGCACAAGTTAAACGAAGCTCCCACTGCTCCATCTCTTGCTGACGTTCGACATCACTCTGATCCATCTCCGTCCAATGCAACATTCAACAGTATTCAACCTCATCCCATCTGCAGCTGCCTTCTAATCAGGCCCTGCCTTTCTCATTATGACAATATTGAGATGCATTACTTTATTTGTAGTTACGCAATTACACCTTGCTTTCAGAAATATATACAGTTTGTGCCAAATTCCGCATAAATCCATTAGGCTAATCGCTTGTTATGTCCCAGCCTAGCCTCCCCCAAGCCCCTAGACCAGCGGTACTCACTAATTTTCTAAGGAGAGCCACTTATGAGTAAGACCATTCCTCAAAGAGCCACAGAGATTGCAGATATAACTTGGGTGTTTTCTTTTCATCATCACTCTCAAGATATTTACCATCTTTGTATATGTTTAAAAAAATATAGTACCATGCTTTCCATCCTTCCGTCTCTTTCTATTCTCAATTAATAATTACATTGCATTATTAAATATATAATACTTGTTTGTGAGTTTGTAAGGCTGGGAGTGGAAGCCATCTTACGTATGCAATTATACATAAGCATTATCAACATGAAAAAAATGTTGCGCAAATACAAAGCTACGCACATAGGCTATACGTCTACCCATGACCCCACGCTGTTACGTAGCCTACGTTCTTTGACGTCTCTTCAGTATGCTGCCATCTGCTGGATGATTCATTTCAATGCGCTAAAACAGAACAAAAAGGAACCTGTAGAAGTAGGTTATAGCTACTGTCAGTGGCGCCCCCAAGGGGTGGCCACTGCCACCCTGATACTATCCCTGGCCCCCCCCCGCTGGCCCCCCCAGCCACGAGTCGCAGAATATGCTTCTGATTATGCATAATATGCTTCTATCTGATATTTTGCATTAGGTGCTGTTCATTTAAATCAATAATGTATATTTTCTTAACTCTCATATTGACAGTTTTCCACTAGCCTATACAGTATACTGCAACAGCGTCATAGAATTCCCGAAATTCAGTCATGGCTTTTGGTTTTGGTGTGCCACCCCAAGATTTTCAGTGGCCCCATTTGGCCACCCCTATGAAATATTTCTGGGGGCGCCACTGGGTACTGTGTTCTTATTGTTATCAGTGGATCTATATGAGGTGCAAAGTTCGCGAGCCGCGTAAACAGTAACACTGGCCTACAGCATCCCAGCCTTTTGGACATTTGTTTTTCTGTGGGTATTCTCACACAAATGTGTATTCCGTATATAAACAAACATTTCATAAAATGACCTAAACACAAAACCATGTCAATATGCGTATCGTGTTGGATATATGGGCCTTAGCTGAGAAGACTTTGCTCATGTTGTGTTGTACTGCTGTGGGCTGGGGGCACATGGCATGAACGACGGATAAGGTCATAGGTGTGTTGTTGAAGGCGTTTCGGAACTGCAGATGACGTGCAGAATGCACGTTTGCATATAAAACCCCCACCCGGATGGAATCTTTATTTCCTCCATTTCCTTCTGGGGATGTTTTTTCACGGTACATTCAAATAGACCTACTGTCATTTGACGTGTTTGCCTGTAAAGTTTTACGTCCCAAACAGCAGACAAAAGGACAGCAAAGACCCAGCCTAAGATGCCGGCCACAAGGTAATAAAGCTGTTCTGGGTTGAAATTATTACTATGTTTAATGGTGGATTTGACTTGACAATGAAAAGAAGGAGAAAGAGAAAAAAGGCCAAATTTGAAAACGAGGCAACGAGATGATTTTTTGAGAAAACGTAAGATCAGGATAATCTTAATTACTACTTGAATTTGCTGATACCTTAACATAAGACGTTTTTCGGTTATGCACCCAAAAACTGATATTTTTTTAGATTTAATCGAAATTGTAGGCGAAGCTGTTTTAACCTCAGGCCGATAAAACAGCAGTCCTGAACACAGATTAGGTTTTAAGTTTCCTGATATTTTTCTTTTTTTGTATAGGCAATGTTCCGTGACAAGGCTCTCATGAAGTTCGTTCTTTAAGTCGCTGAGGGTGTGTGTGTGTGTGTGTGGGGGGGGGGGTATCAGGTTTCATTATTTTTGTAGAGGTTTACACAGTGATGTGCAGTCAGGTCAGGCAGGGTAGGCAGTGCCTCACCCAGGCTAATAAGAAAATAAATGAAATATCATGATAGTTGCAACAAAAATATGTATTTATTAATTTATTTGTTCTAACTTTAATTTGTTAAGCTTGTTGTAAAAAAATGATGAAAAAAATCATGTAAAACTTGTTGATTTATCAATAAAAGGCGTTGCCCTATTCAGGATGGCTTGCTCCCAAAGCTATCGTTCGTGACTGCGGGCTGCTGAGGCAGAGCCTGCTTGTGCCTCTCTCTGGCGTGTGGGATGAAAGCAAACGGGTTCGGAGTTTTGCGCATGCGTAGTCTGTTCTTGCAGCGTCGGCATCAGCGATGAGACACATCGCTAACCTGCCTCGGATTTTGTGAACGGGTGTATTTTGACTCCCTCCCACCCTCTGGCTCACCGTCTTCTGCCTACCCAGCCATGGACCTCACTGCTCGTTACTGAGTTTATATGCTTCTGATTATGCATAATATGCTTCTATCTGATATCTTACATTAGGTGCTGTTCATTTAAATCAATAATGTATATTTTCTTAACTCTCATATTGACAGTTTTCCACTAGCCTATACAGTATACTACAACAGCAGCATAGAATTCCCGAAATTCAGTCATGGCTTTTGGTTTTGGTGTGCCACCCCAAGATTTTCAGTGGCCCCATTTGCCCCCCCCTATGAAATATTTCTGGGGGCACCACTGGCTTTAAGGAAGTCGCACGCGCCGCTTCACTCCCCCTTCTTGGATTCTTACAAATTGGCTGTAGTAACATTTTCGGCCTGAGGAGGGCGACAATGGGTAACTTAAAGTGTCCAGGTTCTCCGGAGTTAAACAGGAATTTCCACCCTGTCTGAGGGTCAACGCACACCGAGAGTTATTTATTTTAATCACCTTAGTCTAGTTCGAACAAGCAAAAGGCAAACAACACGGCAGTCTTTATAAGTAGTGCTATATAGTGGACCTTAAAGTAAGTAAAGCTGCCTTTTTTGTTGTTACCAAAGCCTGTATTTGGTGGTAGTAATGCTTTCAGCCAGAGGAGGGCGACAATGCATATCAAGCCTATATTTAATTTGATTCTTTTCGTGACGTCATTTGCAATTCATTTATTTAGGAGTAAATGGCATCTAGTATTCAAGTCGTATCTAGAGGCATGTGTACAACTTTTGCACCCTAAAATATGTGCTCAAATAAATATAACAACAAATAAACGACAAAAGACCACAGCCTGACCCAACCCCCTCTTCACCCCATCCCTGTCGAAGTCTCTTGACCGCAGTATTTGCCCCCCCTTGCCCATAGAAAATCCACAACCAAGAAAAAAAAAACTTCTCCATGCATCCAAGTCTTTACTTCTAATTCACTTTTCGCTACACTAAGATATAGACGAGTAAATGCAAAATACAGAAATATCCCCTGTAGCTGGTGCACACAAAGTGGTCGCATTCAGCACACGCCGATATACCCGGATGCCCCAAAAAGGCACATTTTCTGTCGCGATCGTCTCGGAGGTCAAACTAGTGATTATTATTTTTTTCTGGATCTGGCAGTGACAAACTTGCCACGTCAACACTGATGGTCTTCCAACCCGCGTCATGGGTCTCCGTTTACACTGCACGTCTCACGGCGTGCGCACACACACACACACACACTCCATTGACAGCTGATGATTGCTTATGGCATGAAACAGGCTTGTACTGTCTCAAAGAATTAACTTGACACTAGATTATATCTATATATATATTCCATATATGTATGTGTATATATATATATATATATATATATATATCTCAATACAGATTGAGGAAAAAAGTTTTAATACATTGCAGTACAGGCCTGTTTCATGCGTCGCACAGGCCTGTACTGCAATGTATTAAAACTTTTTTCCTGAATCTGTATTGATATAAATATATACAATATATTACACATATGGTATATATATATAGATATAATCCAGTGTCAAGTTAATTCTTTGAGACAGTACAAGCCTGTTTCATGCCATAAGCAATCATCAGCTGTCAATGGAGTGTGTGTGCGTATATATATGTATATATATATACGCACACACACACATATATCTATATATCTATACTGCTCAAAAAAATAAAGGGAACACCTAAAAACACAATATAGACCTCGATGAATGAAATATTTCAGCTGAAAATCTTTATTTATTAGACAGAGGAATGTGTTTAGAGCAAAATAACCTAAGAATGATCAATGGAAATCAAAATCATTAGCCCATTAAGGTCTGGATTCAGAATCATACTCAAAATCAAAGTGGAAAATGAGAACATAGGCTGATCCAACTTCTGTGGAAATTCTTCAAGACGATTCAAAATGAGGCTCAGTAGTGTGTGTGGCCTCCACGTGCCTGTATGCACTCCCTACAACGTCTGGGCATGCTCCTGATGAGACGACGGATGGTCTCCTGAGGGATCTCCTCCCAGACCTGGATCAGGGCATCGGTCAACTCCTGGACAGTCTGTGGTGCGACATCGCATTGGCGGATGGTACGAGACATGATGTCCCAGAGGTGCTCGGTTGGATTCAGGTCTGGGGAACATGCAGGCCAGTCCATAGCATCAATGCCCTCGACATACAGGAACTGCTGACTCACACTGGCCACATGAGGACGAGCATTGTCATGCATGAGCAGGAACCCAGGGCCCACTGCACCAGCATATGGTCTGACATTGGGTCTGAGGATCTCATCCCGGTACCTAATGGCAGTCATGGTACCTCTGGCTAGCACGTAGAGGTCTGTGCGGCCCTCCAAGGATATGCCTCCCCAGACCATCACTGACCCACCGCCAAACCGGTCATGCTGGAGGATGTTGCAGGCAGCAGAACGTTCTCCACAGCGTCTCCAGACTCTCTCACGTCTGTCACATGTGTTCAGTGTGAACCTGCTCTCATCTGTGAAGAACACAGGGCGCCAATGGCGAATCTGCCAACCAAGATGTTCTCTGGCAAAGGTCAATCGGGCTGCACGGTGTTGGGCTGTGAGCACAGGCCCCAATTGTGGACGTCGGGCCCTCATACCGTCCTCATGCATTCTGTTTCTCACTGTTTGAGCAGAAACCTGCACATTAGTGGCCTGTTGAAGGTCGTTTTGTAGGGCTCTGGCAGTGCTCCTCCTGTTCCTCCTTGCACAAAGGACCAGATAGCGGTCCTGCTGCTGGGTTGTTGTCCTCCTGCGGCCCCCTCCACGTCTCCTGGTGTACTGGGCTGTCTCCTGGTACCTCCTCCATGCTCTGGACACTGTGCTGGGAGACACATCAAGTCTTCTTGCCACAGCACGCATTGATGTGCCATCCTGGATGAGCTGCACTACCTGAGCAACTTCTGTAGGTTGCAGATACCGCCTCATGCCACCTCTAGTGGTGAGGGCACTAGCAAAATGAAAAACTAACCAAAGATCGGCCAGAAAAGATGAGGACAGGCAAATGGTCTGTGGCCACCACCTGCAAATCCATTCCTTCTATAGGGGTTGTCTTGCAAATTGTCTAATTTCCACCTGGTGGAAATTAGACAATTTACCAACAGGTGAAATTGATTCACAAATCAGTGTTGCTTCCTAACTGGACAGGTTGATATCTCAAAAGTGTGATTGACTTGGAGCTACATTGCATTGCTTATGTGTTCCCTTTATTTTTTTGAGCAGTGTATAGTATATATATATTACCCCAGCAGTCATTGGGCGGGAGGCAAGCAGAAACCCTGGACAGGCTGCCAGTCCATCAGTCCATCACAGTGCCGACACATTCACACCTAGGGACAGTTCAGTACAGCCGATTCACCTGACCTGCGTATTTTGGACTGTGGGAGGAAAGGGTTTCTGTCCCGCCTCCCGCCCAACGACTGCTGGGATAGGCTCCAGCATCCCGTGACCCCCGATTGGGATAAGCAGCTTGGATAATGGATGGATATATATATACATGCGTTTTTCCCCCGAAACTGTCAATGGTGTTGACAGAAGTGCTCAACTAATGACGAGTGGAATATCAATACTGCTATCAATACTTTAACGGTACATATATATATATATATATATATATGGAACACTAGGGTTGTGGTTTGCCTCATAACAAAAGAAAAAAAACATAATCCTGAACTTAACATACTTCTATCATTACATGGCCCAATTTGCCATCACTGTCTGCACAAGGACAAGACAGACAGTATGCTGACATATAGCTTTCGCAAAAATTGCTCGTTATTTAATTCTCCGTGCTATTCTCAGACACAATTCTTGGTGCTCGACATGGGAACACACTAGCCCACATTTAGAACGCTTCCAGTACTAAAACAGGTCCACGTTTATCCGACAAGAACGGAGGGCGCTGAAAGTATGCATGAGTTGAGTTTTTAGTAATCGTTTTACTTCCCATCCCATTTGAAACCTTGATTTCAAACGAAAACTTGTCGAAATGAAGATTGGGTAACACTTTAGTATGGGGAACGTAGTCACCATTAATTAGGTGCTTATTAGCATGCAAATTAGCAACATATTAGCTCTTAATTGGTCATTATTAAGTACTCATTAATGCCTTATTCTGCATGGCCTTATTATACCACCAGTAAGCCATGAACTATGAGTTTTCCCTCTATAACCTCAGAAGTATTGCTTATTAGTAGTACCATCTCAATATGCTTTGCTTAGTATGGCCTTTATAAGGTGGTAGTACCACAAGAAGAGTTATTCTCCCTTACTAACACTTAATGAATATGGTCTGTTCTTACATAACAACACACAAAACTACAAGTGTTCATAGTGTTACATTACTGTAAATTAAGTTTTTGTTACTTAGAATATGTTCCCCATACTAAAGTGACACCTTGATCATTACTAAATCACTAGTAATTAAGTTTTTTTATGTTCCCCACACTAAAGTGTTACCAAATATCTTTTGTGTTACAGAGAACTACAGGAAGCTTGGTGGCAGTACATCACAGATACCTTCGATGACATTGAGACTGTCAACGTGTTCTGTCACAGCCTTTCTAAGTGGGCGCTGAGGAGGGAGGAAGAAGTGAAACTGATGAGGGACATCAACGAAAGGGCAGACAAGCTCGACCTGCACTTCAGCCATGTTATTAAGTCCAAGACTAAAGCCACGGCCTTTACAGAATACGCAGAGAGCAAACTGACCCTGATAACTAAGAGAAGGCGTGAGGCACTGAAGGAAGAGCTGGCTACTGTGCTGAAGAACACTCTGGAAGCCTTGGAGAAGCTTAACTGCTTCCTGGACGCTGTGGAAAGGCTGGCTGTCACTTCTCTGCACGTGTTCACGGAGAGGAACCTGGTTTTACCGACATCCCTGAGAGGAAGATTTGAAGGTGTTCAGGCCATCATTACTGCTGCGAGGCTGGTCTGCCCACTCCTCCTCCAGTTTAAGAAAGATCCGGTTCCCTTTTTCCAACCTATACTTCAAAATGTGGAAGTGTTGGCAATTCAGCTGGAAAACTACATCCACGTCACCCAGAAAATCTGCAAGGGGGTGGTGAAGAAAAGGTAGTCTGAGAGTTTATCCTCATCGAACTTAGTTTTATGATTTTCTAGTGTATTTACCTCAAATGATTTAAAAATGGCAAAAACAAAATGATACGATAGCTAATTGACCTTTTCATTCACAGCCCTATTAATGACTTCTGTCTGAAGATGACTAAAAGGCTGGTTTGCCCTGGTGTGGCTACGTCTGATGACATCGTACACCGTATGCTTTGTCATATTGAGCAACTTCGTGACATCAGGTAAACACTGTGCATTTGTGGGCTGGGACTTGGGCCCATTGGGAAATCCTTCACCTTTACCGCATCTTTCAAACGTAAGAATAAAAGATAGCTTATTATACGTAGTCCATCCATCCATTGTCCAAGCCGCTTATCCTAATCAGGGTCTCGGGGATGCTGGAGCCTATCCCAGCAGACATTGGCCGGCAGTTTAGTAGGGCTTCAGATCTCTCCTAAAACTAGGGTAGTTCATTTATTTTTTAGAGGCGTCCGGGTGGCGCAGCGGTCTATTCCGTTGCCTACCGATAGGGGGATCGCTGGTTCGAAGCCCCGTGTTACCTCCAGCTTTGTCGGGCGTCCCTACAGACACAATTGGCCGTGTCTGCAGGTGGGAAGCCGGATGTGGGTATGTGTCCTGCTCGCTGCCACTAGCGCCCCCTCTGGTCGGTGGGGGCGCCTGTTCAGGGGGGAATAGCGTGATCCTCCCACGCGCTACGTCTCCCCGGCGAAACTCCTCACTGTCAGGTGAAAAGAAGCAGCTGACGACTCCACATGTATCGGAGGGGGCATGTGGTCGTTTGTAGCCCTCCCTGGATCGGCAGAGGGGTCGGAGCAGTGACCGGGACGGCTTGGAAGGGTGGGGGTAATTGGCCGGATATACGGAGTTCATACTTCAACTAGATGTGATAATGATATTCAGTGATTCATATTCATAATGACCACCGGCCAGTGGCCATGAACACTAGTGGGGCGGACACTGGCTCCAGCTCCTGAATTGCTAGCCACGCCCACTTTTGATATCGTTATTTTAATAAACAAGTACATTACATACTTATATATTAAGTGTAATAATTGCTATATTAGAGGATAGACAGCCCACATAACGCCGCAGTAGCCAACACATTCCAAATAGGAACAACAGGCTATCCTTTAAAGAGATACTTCTGTGCTGTTTCTGAGCACATGCTTAACGTTTGAATTACAACCGAAAGGTAGGCGTGGTTTTATGATTTCACAGCTATTGGCTACTGAAACTCAGGGTGGTCGTGTGGGTGTGGCTGGGGGGGGGGCTAAACACTGGGGCTAAACCACTCGCCGTGTACCGTGGAAAAACGAGAAATTCCCTGGCGACAGCCCCCTTCCTGCTCCGTCGTCACTTTACAAAAACCAAAATAGTCTACTCCTGTATTTTCACAATGTGTGTCTGGTGTGGTGATAGTGTAGATAGCGGGACCGAAAACTAAAGCACTTATGATCCTAATTCTTTTTGGAGGTGGTAGGTATTGTCCCAGAGAGTAAGGGAAAAATCCCAGAAAATTAAAATTATGCATAAATATGCATTTTTCTAAAAATGGCTAAAAACCACTTTTCTCGGCATTTCAGGTGATTCTGAGCATCTTTGATTTTTTCACCTATATAAAAAAAAATTTCTGGGACTTAGAAATGTTTTGGCATTATGCAAAATAAATGCATTTTTGCCAAAATGCACTTATGATCCTCATTTTTTTTGGAGGTGGTCGGTATTGTTCCAGAGATGACCAGAAAAATAGCAGAAAATTAAGATAATTATAATAATTATGCATAATTATGCAAAATATGCATGTTCTAAAAATGGCTAAAAACCACTTTTCTCGGCATTTCAGATGATTCTGAGCATTTGGGGGGAGGGAGTTGGAGTGGGGGGGGGGTTTAGGGGCAGGGGGAAGGCGGTTAGCTGGCAGGATGAAGAGGAGGGAGATTTAGACGGGGGTGGATCACCAAACCGCTACATTGTAGCGGGGTTCTTCTAGTATTCTAATATAATAACAATAGCGAGCGACGAGACCACCGACAGCAGCTTTGAGGCTGAGGATGTGGAAGACGATTCCTCTCAGCGGAAGTTGGCTCTACTCGCCTCACGAATACGTCGCTCAGCCAACACAGCCGTATTACTCCGAGCCAAAAGGGCGCGCCTCCGCTGTTATATAGTCCCGCTACGGACACGCCCTCTATGCTAATGATAACTTGTGACGCGGCAATTTACCACATTTCCGCCAACCGGAAATCAGTTACTCGACCGCCGGCATCTCTCGTCTGGCCACACATGTGATTTTAGGGCTACCCGTTGTCTCATCGATCCCATCCACACTCCTTACATCGATTCACAACAGGAGAAGTCGGATTTTGATGCAAGTGTCTGTTTTTTAAGCCGAGTGTAAGCGACAAAAAAAAGGGGGAGAAAAAAAAAACGAAAAACACCCACGATAAACTAAAGCAGTGTTTCTCAACCGGGGGGTCCGCGGACCCCTAGTGGTCCGTGGTGTAACTGCAAGGGGTCCGTGAAAATAAAATATCTTTAAAAAAAAGATCCTATGACTTTTATAGAAATAGGATTATTTTACTCAAACGTGACTGAGACCTTTATCTACCTAAACTATAAAGGGTAACAGGACTTTTTCCTCTAATTACATTTGTTTCACAAGTGTAATTTGTTGTATTTTAATAAGAGATCTCGCTCCCGTTTGCATTGTTAAAAGTTACTGAATACATATTCTGTTTTGTTACATATATCTGAAAGTTACTGCATAAGAATTCTGTTTTGTTACGTATATCTGAAAGTTACTGAATACATATTCTGTTTTGTTACATATATCTGAAAGTTACTGAATACATATTCTGTCTTGTTACATATATCTGAAAGTTACTGAATACATATTCTGTCTTGTTACATATATCTGAAAGTTACTGAATACATATTCTGTCTTGTTACATATATCTGAAAGTTACTGCATCAGAATTCTGTTTTGTTAACTATATCTAAGTTACAACTGAAAGCTCTTATTTTTGCCCCAAAGAGTGAATAAATGCTATAATGCAATTTAAAATGCAGTTTCTACTGTTTCTATCAAATTGCAACCCCCCTCCCCCAAGATCAGGTGGAGGGGTCCTCAGGGTAGATCAAAAATACGCAGGGGTTCCAGGACCCCAAAAAGGTTGAGAACCACTGCACTAAAGCAATGCGAGAATGACGTAACAGTTGCGTTACGTCTAACAGGCAACCGAGTAGCTCGTTCTTTATACTTTTGGACGTACCTCAGAAAACCGTTGCCTCTGCGTGGTGCTCCTGCATCGCGGAATCCAACGACGAAACTCAATCCACACGGTTTTCGTCCCCCTCCTTACTGTGATTCCGCACACTCACGTGGTGGCTCTCGTCCAGCCGTGCTGCTATGCTAGCTTGACCAAGCACGGCTAGCTAGTTGCATAGCACGGCGCCAGTAGTGGTTGTGGTTGCTATAGTTACCAAGCCTCCCTTCCGGTCTGCCTGAAGGGAGGCTTGATCATTGATATCGTCTCTCATTACTGGAATCACACAACGCAGATGGAAACGTGCGGCAGCGGCCATTTGGTTGAAACAGGAAGAACAACCCAGACTGCCACGCAGGCAGACCGGAAGAGAGGCTTGGTAACTATAGCAACCACTACTGGCGCAGTGTAAACGTGCTCTGCTTGACCCGTGTTTCTTAGCCAGTTCTTAAAGTGCTTCGACCCCCCTCGGCCCTGTGTTAGTCCGTACGCCTCCTTGTCCCGGCCCTGCTATCGGTGACCGGAACAACAGGCACGGCCGACACAAGACTGCGTTCCGTGTTGAGCAACCCCGTCGCCATGTTCTCTCTTCATACCGTAACCGGTTATCTTCTTGCCCGGTGTGGGATTCGATACGGGGTGTACTGCACCTCAAGGCGACGTCGCTAACCGCTCGGCTAAAGGGTCAGACCCGTTAGCTAGGGGCTAACGTGTCTATTAGTCGTTTACAGTGGTCACCCTCTCCCGGAAGCGCGCCCTCGCGCTTTGTTCTTCCCGCGCTCCGAAGAGACTTCTGAGGATCTGCGCACTTCCGGATCCCACCGCTGCCACCAACGTAACCGAGGGTTTGTAGATGTCGCCTATACGGTATGAAACTATAAAATAACAAATACGGAGGCTCCACTTTCACACGAGGACCACTTCATTTGGATTCTTCCCCCAACAGAACGCCACAGCAACAACGCTGCGTACAGCACTTCCGCTCTCTCTTCAGCCTTCAAAATAAGAGCTCAAGGCATAATACCGTGGCAACGGCTTATAACAGGAACTTAAAATCACTAACAGGCAAGTCCAGAAAAATAGGTTACAATACCATGTTCGCGATAATGTCCTGTTGTGGGTTTTCCCTTTGTCCTTTGTTCGCTGTTTAATGTTAATGTCTGGCCTCCCAGGGCCAAGCTGCTTAATTACTAACTTTTCTTGTAATTGTAGTCGTTCAAATCGGGCTTTTTTTTTTTAAACTAAGCTCCACACAGCCGTTCCAGCAACGCTGGTCGCCATTTCGGCAGTAGCCTGAACGTGCGGACCAGAGCCGCGGAGACTTACGCTGATTGATGGCGCCGCCGCGCGATCACGTGGTCCATGTACGCGTCAGTAGTTCCAAACAGTCCCCGCGCTGTCAGGTTCTCACAGCAGCGAGTGCGCTATTAAACGGTAAATGCTAAAATATAAAACACCAAACCGTTTCTATGTGCTTTTAACTGCTTTTACATTTATTGCATATACTTTAATGTTAATTTGGTATGTGGAGTGACAACCTCATAAGTTACTTATGTAAACTAATAATAACACCCACTGGCCGATCGATTAGAGGGTCTGACCCTTTAGCCGAGCGGTTAGCGATGCCGCCTTGTGGTGCAGTACACCTCGGATCGAATCCCGCACCGGGCAAGAAAATAACCGGTGGCAGCGGTGGGATCCGGAAGTGTGCAGATCCTCAGAAGTCTCTTCGGAGCGCGGGAAGAACAAAGCGCTAGGGCGCGCTTCCGGGGAGGGTGGCGACTGTAAACCACCAATAAGACCCCACTGGCCGATCAACTAGAGCAGTGGTTCTCAACCTTTTTGGGGTCCTGGACCCCCTGCGTATTTTTGATCTACCCTGAGGACCCCAGCCACCTGGTCTTGGGGGAGGGGGGTTGCAATTTGATAGAAACAGTAGAAACTGCATTTTAAATTGCATTATAGCATTTATTCACTCTTTGGGGCAAAAATAAGAGCTTTCAGTTGTAACTTAGATATAGTTAACAAAACAGAATTCTTATGCAGTAACTTTCAGATATATGTAACAAGACAGAATATGTATTCAGTAACTTTCAGATATATGTAACAAAACAGAATATGTATTCAGTAACTTTCAGATATATGTAACAACAGAATTTTTATGCAGTAACTTTTAACAATGCAAACGGGAGCGAGATCTCTTATTAAAATACAATAAATTACACTTGTGAAACAGATGTAATTAGAGAAAAAAGTCCTGTTACCCTTTATAGTTTAGGTAGATAAAGGTCTCAGTCACATTTGAGTAAAATAATCCTATTTCTATAAATGTCACAGGATCTTTTTTTTTAAAGATATTTTATTTTCACGGACCCCTTGCAATTACACCACGGACCACTAGGGGTCCGCGGACCCCCGGTTGAGAAACACTGCATTAGAGGGTCTGACCCTTTAGTCGAGCGGTTAGTGACGTCGCCTTGTGGTGCAGTACACCTCGTATCGAATCCCGCACCGGGCAAGAAAATAACCGGTTACACTTATATCAGGTTTATTTTTTTGGAGAGAAAGCGTTCGTTCATATTAGCATACGCTATGTTAGCACACATCACATAACCAAGTTTCCTGTAGTAGTCGGCTTTATTTTAACCATCAGTCAACCTCCCTTTACATTCCTGTTGATAATATCAACGGTTTTAGACATACACTACCCATCAGTGAATGGGTTCGATCCACAGAACAGAGATCCTACATAAGTACCAATGAGCCGTTTTACGTCACAAAAGACGCACGCGCGTCCGCCATTGTTTACCTGGAGCAGCGGGTGATCGCACGCTGTCAATAATTCCACGGCGCCACGGCGAAGGTTGTCTCGTTTCAATCGGTTGATTCAAATCTGCGTTCATTTATCACAAACGCGAAGCTCTGGAGAGTTAATCCGGCCTAATCGACAATAAAGAGTATTAAATATCACTCATTATTAGTGGCGAAATAGGCACCGTTTGTCCCGAAACATCAGCACAGAAGCGATCTCAACGGGACCTTACCATTTCTTCTTAGCCACTTTGTTTACTAATATTGTGTTCAAACTCAGATCGAGAGAACATTGTAGCGAATTCGGGGGGGGGGGGGGGCAGCGCAACCACAGGAACTGCCGCGGCCGGGACGCGAACCCGTATCGCCCGCACCGCAGAAGGCATCACTAGAAGACACGCTGATTGGCGGGTCTGACCCTTTAGTCGAGCGGTTAGCGATGTCTCCTGCGGTGCGGGCGATACGGGTTCGCGTCCCGGCCGCGGCAGTTCCTGTGGTTGCGTTGTCCCCCGAATTCGCTGCAATATTTTGTACTGTGAGGCAGTAAAAAGACGCAAACTTCCCCGTCTGAACGCCATCGGACCTCACTCAGAGTGAGACTTGAACTGAAAAGAAAGGGACACCCTGTTAAGTGTAACACCGCATTTATTAAGGTCAAATTGTTAACGTTACTGGCTGTATGTTGACGTTTTGAGTTGAATGGTGAATTTGAATGGTTTTTCCTGCAAGGTTTAATCTCAAAAGGGTCAACTTACCTGAAAAAGGGACTTTAGGGTGTAGATTTACCTGATTCACCTGAAACTAAAAAGAGTTAAAAGGATAAAATAACTGACACAAAATAGGTCTAACTTGATAAAGTAGACCGTTATCCTATAGGAAAAATATAGACCAGTCTCATCTTAATTGGAAAATATAAAATAGATAATTAACTAAACTAATTAGAAACCTTAACCTAAACATCCTAATTGGGATTAAAAGGGGATTCAAACCAGGGATCTCAGTATATCTAAATGTATGAATGTGTGACACATAGCTGTGAATAGTTTTCATGTTCAAGTGAATTTACACTATTTTGCCATTAAATTGACAGCTTTTTCCTTTTGTTGCCCCAGTCTCTGGTCTGCTGTTATGTTGCTCAACCACTCCTTAACAGCCTGGATCTGGTCCAGTGTGAGATAGTGACGCAAGTGTTACATAAATTTAGAGAGAATATTTTGTACTGTGATGCAATAATTTTTTTTAATGTAACACCCGCATTTTGTCTGTCCCCCATATTTCCCTATAATCTCTCAGATGAATTCATCACTGCCCTTGCCCTTTACTGCATATGACAATTTTCAATTAAAATAGACAACCTGTACCACAAATTTAGCCATTAATATAATAATAATAATGAATTGCAGCTTTATCTTGTTTTTTTTCATCATGTGAACCTTTAGACTATTTCTTTAGATTAAAATTACATTGTACCTCTGATTAAAATACAATTTTCCTCTGCAAGTCTTCTGTTTCTCAACATATACAAGTTAAAATAATACAATAATAAACACTTAAAAATCTAAAGCAAAATCATCAAAGTCATGCTATTTCTATCAAGTGAGAAGATGTTTTGTATTGTTTTTGGGGTGTAAAGACACTATACCAGTCACAAATTAGCCTATATCTCAGTAAAACGGAAATAATCTGGACATGTCGGTGTCCTCTAGCATCAAGCATGAGGATGACACGACGATACTTAGTATAGGACTATTGATATTTCTTCTCCTTTGTCTTTCTTAGGATGAACCAGCACTTTAGACTGGTGTTCCTCTTCCAGCAAAAATCCCCCTCTGAATTTATCGATAAATTCAGCCAATGCCAACCAAGAGTCCTTCCATTTCTGACCAACCTGGAGGAGTGTGCCGTCCAACTGGACAAGATGAGGACAGGTGCCAAAATCTCAAGCGTGGCAGGCAGCTCACTGGGGGCTGTCGGTGGTGTGCTGTCTATTGTTGGTCTTTCCCTAGCCCCTGTAACAGCTGGGGTTTCTCTAGCTCTCACCTTGGCTGGGGTTGGGATGGGAGTTACCAGCGGAGTGAACAGCATTGTCACCGCAGTTGCAGAGACTGCAGTCAACAGCACACAACAGAAGAAAGCCAATGAAATCTTCAGCAGCTTCATGGAAGATATTGTTAGTCTTCAGGAATGCCTGGAGGCGGTTTCTAATCAAACAGATGATTTATTGGAAGAAAAAGGGGTAGTCGCCACGGCAATGACGGTGCTTGGCAAAACGTGCACCATTGGACGAGGCATTGATTCCATCATCGATTGCTCCTCGGCAGTGAAGTTGTTAAAAAATGATGATTTGGTTACAAGTGCTGCTAAAGCGGCATTCAACGAAGGCAAAGCGCTCCGTAACACGCCCCGTGTGGCATCAGATATCCCAGATATTGGGACGGCAGTAGCCAAAGGGCCCCTTGCTCTCTCCAAGTCGGCCAGGGTTGGTTTTATCGCACTGAATGCCCTTTTTATTGGCATGGACATCTTCTTCATTGGCAAAGACAGTGTTGACTTGGCCCTAGGCAGCGAGAGTGAACACTCCCTGTTGATCAGAGCCAGAGCGGCACTCTGGCGCTCAGAGGTGGACTCCTGGCAGAAGCTTCACGATTCCCTGCGTCAAGGCAAACGGACTTCAGAGATGTGCCAAAATACACTAGAGACGCCATTTAATCCAGCACGGGAGATATAAAATCTTCACAGATTCCCACCTGATCATGTGTAGGTGAAACTGACGAGAAGGAATCAGTATTTCACTGTAAACTTGCACTGATTCAGGGACAAGAGAGTACTTACAGTAACAATCATATTGCGCCTTTTTGTTAAATTTGGTTTCAAATCATATTAGATCCCTCTGATGTAAACAATACAAATGACGCAAGTTGACACACCATGCATGTCAATAGTCTACATCTTACAATTTGTTCATGGCATTATGCAAATCATTCATTGATAAATTCTTGATAAAAGTTGATTTTTATAGGGGCGTCCCGGTAGGAGTCTATTCCGTTGCCTACCAACACAGGGATCGCCGGTTCGAATCCCTGTGTTGTCTCCGGCTTGGTCGGGCGTCCCTACAGACACTGTCGGCCGTGTCTGCGGACGGGAAGCCGGATGTGGGTATGTGTCCTGGTCGCTGCACTAGCGCCTCCTCTGGTCGGTCGGGGCGCCTGTTCGAGGGGCAGGGGGAACTTGGGGGAATAGCGTGATCCTCCCACGTGCCACGTCCCCCTGCTGAAACTCCTCACTGTCAGGTGAAAAGAAGCGGCTGGCGACTCCACATGTATCAGAGGAGGCATGTGGTAGTCTGCAGCCCTCCCCGGATCAGCAGAGAGGGCGGAGCAGCGACCGGGACAGCTTGGAAAATAGGGCAAATGACAAAGTGAAAAAAAAGAAGAAAAAAAGTTGTTTTTATGGTGTAATGAATTAATTTATTTACTACCAATGTTGACATATATAAAACCTATAAAACACAAATGCTGCACAAGATGAAGTATTATGCAGATGATTGGACTAACTGGAAAATGTAAATGCTTCTTCTGCTTTCCACATTACAAACGCAAATAACTAATAAAGCCTTTTTTGGTGGAAGTTGACAGCCTTCTCCTGAGTGTTCTTATCGAGTGAAAAGATGAACAACAACAAAAAGTTTCATGCAAGCCCGCTTTGTGTTACTGTACTGACCGCCGCGTGGTCACTTCTCGATGCATTTGAAAAGGTCTATTGTGCAAATGTAACTGAAGATCATTACAAATATCTGCACCTGGAACCATAATGGGCAGGGTGGCGCTGTGGTTAGCGCTGTCGCCTCACAGCAAGAAGGTCCTGGTTCGAACCCTGGGTTTGTCCAGCCTTGGGGGGGGGGTCATCCCAGGTCGTCCACTGTGTGGAGTTTGCATGTTCTCCCTGGGGGGTTTTCTCCGGGTGCTCCGGGTTCCTCCCACCATCAAAAAGACACGCATGTTAGGGTTAATACTCCTGTCTGTGCCCCTGAGCAAGGCATGGCAAGAGGAACTGGAGTTGGTCCCCGGGCGCTGCACGGCGGCTGCCCACGGCTGCTAGCTACACAGCTAGGATGGGTAAAGTGCAGAGGAAGACTTGCCTCATGGGGATTAACAAAGTAGTACAGGAAATAAAAATAACGCATCCGAAGAACAGCCAGACATGTAGACCCTTCAGAAAGTAGTCACCCCCCTCCAACGCTCTCCCTTTCTGCTCTCGTTACACCTCCAACCTTTACACTCATACTCAACTAGCTGGTTCTGCCTTCACTAACACAATTTAACACATTAATGAAACAAAAATATTCCAAAAGCATGACTTTTTTTTTCAAATAGATAACATTTCTCATTTTAAAAAGTACCCCCCCCCCATTTTGCCTGAAAAAGTCAGTACATTGTCCAGACGACTGGCAGCAATTATTACAGATGTGGGTGTTTTATTGTGATGTTTGTATGAATTTTGTCAGGTGAAATTTTGGACTTTTTGCCCGTTGCTGTTTGTCAGCCATCCATATAACGACACATGCCAATTAAGGGTTTTGGAGGAAGGGCATCAGAAAAAAAAATCAGAAATTGGCTTCTTCTTTCTTTTTTGGGTCCTGAAATATAGAATAGCCTGCAAAAGTTAACGTTGTTTGCCACAGAGGTGTGGGATCCTCACCCATAGGTGCTGGAACGGTTTAGTGTTTACTTCCCAGAGGAATATTATAAAGACTGCAACACCTGGGGTAGAACTGTGCAGGGTACTGGGAACAGCTTAAAATATCTATTTCCCCCCCCCAGTCAGAATAGGGTAAGAGCAGCCAAAATATACATGTGCACCATTTTTAAAATGATGATTTTGTCTCTAGAGGTGTGCTTATTTGCATATTTATGTGACCGCGTACAGTGGAGTATATCCACAAAGTGTGTACTTTGGTTTCTTGACGTTTTAGGAGCACCTTGAAGACTGCAATATCAATGCAGCAGCACCCTGTGGCACACTGAAAACGAGCTAACACGTGTCTTTTCTTTTTCAAACACAACCACTGGTCTCTCAGTTGAGTATTAGAAAAGCGCTATATAAGATTGATTTATTATTATTATTATTAGTTAGCAGAGAGGGCATGCTGGCCCTTGCGGAGTAACATTACACAACAAGGGTAAATCAATGGGTTAAAGTCCACATAGACTGCTTGTGTTCCTCTTGATAACAGCCTTCGTCGCATGATTTAGCGCGCTCGTATAGGCAACCTCGCAGTCCAACACGAAAGTCACACATGGAGCGGATCAGCGATTACCTTTGCAGGTATAAGAACTACAACTTTGCTATTGGGACCACCACCGCAGAACACATCGATTCACTCCAGAGCTTTGAAATCCGGGACAGTGACGTCTTCTTGGTCACTTATCCAAAGTCAGGTGAGTGAGGCAATTTGGAAATGGTTTTCTTTTTTTTTATGTTTAGATACATTTTGGTCTCAAGGTACCCTAAGCCATACTTTGCCATACGTGCCTCGATCCAGCATATGTAAAAAAAACAAAAAAACAAAAACATAATATATATATATATAAATATATATATGTATATATAAATATATATAAGTGTATATATAAGTATATATATAAGTATATGTATATATATATATACTTTTTCCTGTATCTGTGTTGATATTCCGCTCCTCATTAGTTGAGCACATATAACAGTTTTGGAAAAAAATGCTATATATATATATATATATATATGTATATATATAGCATATATATAGCATATACACTACCGTTCAAAAGTTTGGGATCACCCAAACAATTTCGTGTTTTCCATGAAAAGTCACACTTATTCACCACCATATGTTGTGAAATGAATAGAAAATAGAGTCAAGACATTGACAAGGTTAGAAATAATGATTTGTATTTGAAATAAGATTTTTTTTACATCAAACTTTGCTTTCGTCAAAGAATCCTCCATTTGCAGCAATTACAGCATTGCAGACCTTTGGCATTCTAGCTGTTAATTTGTTGAGGTAATCTGGAGAAATTGCACCCCACGCTTCCAGAAGCAGCTCCCACAAGTTGGATTGGTTGGATGGGCACTTCTTTGAGCAGATTGAGTTTCTGGAGCATCACATTTGTGGGGTCAATTAAACGCTCAAAATGGCCAGAAAAAGAGAACTTTCATCTGAAACTCGACAGTCTATTCTTGTTCTTAGAAATGAAGGCTATTCCATGCGAGAAATTGCTAAGAAATTGAAGATTTCCTACACCGGTGTGTACTACTCCCTTCAGAGGACAGCACAAACAGGCTCTAACAGGTACTATTTAATGAAGATGCCAGTTGGGGACCTGTGAGGCGTCTGTTTCTCAAACTAGAGACTCTAATGTACTTATCTTCTTGCTCAGTTGTGCAACGCGGCCTCCCACTTCTTTTTCTACTCTGGTTAGAGCCTGTTTGTGCTGTCCTCTGAAGGGAGTAGTACACACCGGTGTAGGAAATCTTCAATTTCTTAGCAATTTCTCGCATGGAATAGCCTTCATTTCTAAGAACAAGAATAGACTGTCGCGTTTCAGATGAAAGTTCTCTTTTTCTGGCCATTTTGAGCGTTTAATTGACCCCACAAATGTGATGCTCCAGAAACTCAATCTGCACAAAGAAGTGCCCATCCAACCAATCCAACTTGTGGGAGCTGCTTCTGGAAGCGTGGGGTGCAATTTCTCCAGATTACCTCAACAAATTAACAGCTAGAATGCCAAAGGTCTGCAATGCTGTAATTGCTGCAAATGGAGGATTCTTTGACGAAAGCAAAGTTTGATGTAAAAAAAATCTTATTTCAAATACAAATCATTATTTCTAACCTTGTCAATGTCTTGACTCTATTTTCTATTCATTTCACAACATATGGTGGTGAATAAGTGTGACTTTTCATGGAAAACACAAAATTGTTTGGGTGATCCCAAACTTTTGAACGGTAGTGTATATATATGTATCTATAGCATATATATATGTGTGTATGTATATATGTATGTATGTATGTATGTATGTATGTATGTATGTATGTATGTATTACAAATAAACACTTTTCATACATCCCCTCACAGGAACTATATGGACCCAGCAAATTATTACCTCCATGTATGAGATGCAAGAAGACGCTCGTCTCATTGCCTACCCCAACAACCTGGAGCGGATGCCGTGGCTGGAGTACCTGGAGGGCCGTGAGGACTACTCTCTCAGACCCTCGCCACGGCTGTTTGCCTCACACCTCACGCCGCCTCTCATGCCTCCTGGTCTAAAGGATAAAAGGGCAAAGGTGAGAATTATTAGAGGGTAAAACACGGGGCTTGGATTTCTGTCTCACATTCACTAGTTCAATAAATAACAGGACTGCTGTGTAATTAATCCCCCTTTGTCAAGCCCTACCCGTCTGCTGCGCTCCTTGGTTACTGTTGGTAAATCAGACAAAAAAATAACACCCCCAAGTCCATTTCCACTGAAAACCCCTGTTGAGTTAAATGACATTTATTTGCACTTAATTCATGCATTTCTTTTGAAAAATGTCTCTGTGTGAAGAAACACCTCCGGTACAGGACAGTGTTGAGCATTGTATGAATTTGTAACAAAAAAAAAAAAATAGAAGAAGAAACTAACATTTTTCTGACGTCTAACTTTCATGGTTGCCGCCTGTAGTGCTGGCGCTACCTTTCCCCTCTCCATAGACTCAACGTGCTAATCTTTCAGTGACTACTTTTGGAACCGGGGGGTCTCAAATACCCTAATGCCTCTTCTGCACTACCCAGAACTGGGCCGTGAAGGGGGCTGCTAGGCTGAGCCCAGTAAAGCCCGGTTGGGCTCCCAACCGGGCGGCACGGTGGTCCAGTGGTTAGCACTGTTAACTCACAGCAAGAAGGTCCCGGGTTCGAATCCCAGGCCGTTTCAGGTCCTTTCTGTGTGGAGTTTGCATGTTCTCCCCCTGTCGGCGTGGGTTTCCTCCGGGTGCTCCGGTTTCCTCCCACCATCAAAAAGACACGCGTGTTAGGGTTCATACTCCTGTCTGTGCCCCTGAGCAAGGCGATGGAAAGAAGAACTGGAGTTGGTCTCCGGGTGCTGCAGCTGCCCACTGCTCCTAGGATGGGTTACATGCAGAAGATGAGTTTCCCCAAGGGATTAGTATGGCGTTGCTAGTCACAAGACTGTCAGTTGTTTTGCATTAGCTAGGTCAGTTTGTTTTTGCTTATCATTTTTTTCCAACTTTCTTTACTACTACTGTAATATGACCAAAATGTAAAAAAAAATTTTTTTTTTGAGTGCAGGGTGGAATCAGGTATCTGAAATGAGATTTTACTGAAACATGGAATACAGAAAAATAAAAAGGCAATGACACGAGTGCATGATATATACATAATATTATCTGGAATGTGACCTTATTTCATATGAGAAATGCCCTTTTCATGGTGGCTATAGCATATGGTTTGCATACTCACGTATACTCTGCTTTTTATTAGCTTCAGTAGCAAGTAAGGTCATGGAGATTAGGGCAAGTAGGTCAATGCTAACTTTGGGTGAGCCAGTTAACCACCTCGCTCTCTTGTTTTTGGTCTCTCACCCAGTCCAAAAAGCGGCTAGCCTTTCTTCCAAGTGCTTTGTCAGTTTTGCTTAGAGGTGGTCTCAGACGTCTGCTAAGAAAAAGAGAAAAGGAAAAAAACCTCCACCAAATCCACTTTACATGGAAAATTAGCAAATCCCGACTAACTTGTTATGTTGCCATGAGCACTGAGTGACAGTTAAGGGACCAATCATTAATAAGATGACGTTAAGTCCCGCCTCCCAGCACCAGCCGGGCTGGAGTACAGGAAAAGGATTCATGTGTATGGCTGTCATGGCGCAACGCGGCACGGCCCCGTGAAAAAGGCGTATGTTAGCAACAGGGCCTTCAATATACCGTGGAGCAACATGTACAGGATAAAACATTGACGGCTGCATCAATGCAGACACAATATCTGGACTTAAGGACCAAAGCCAAATGGATGGATATTAGCAATGTTTGCTATGCGTGCAAACCCTCTGGTTGGTGGGTCAGCAACCAATCAAAAGGCCAACAATGGGTTAGATGTGTACCTGCCCACCTACCAATCTATCACCATAAAATTTATTTCAATATCTGTCTTTGTCTGTCTGCCTGCCTGCTATCTATCTGTGTGCTGTCCATGTGTCCGTCTGTTGGTCTATCTTTTACTCGTTAATCAATGAACGAATGAATAAATTGCAGATAATCTATGTGATGCGGAACCCAAAGGACAATGTTGTTTCCTATTACCACTTCTGTTGTTCCTGGACCACGCTGGAAACGCCAAAGAGCTTTGCAGACTTCTTGGAGCAGTATCTGGAGGGGAAAGGTGAGATACCCGGGGCCTCATTACAGAGCTGATAATTACACTGTATGTACAAAAGTATGGGAACACCTGGCCATTACACCTACAGGAGCTTCTATGGCATCCCATTCTAAATCCATAGGCATTAATAGGGAGTTGGTCCCTCCTTTGCAGCTATGACAGCTTCCACTCTTCTAGGAAGGCTTTCCACAAGATTTTGCAGTGTGTCTGTGGGAATTTTTGCCCACCCGTCCAGAAGAGCATTTGTGAGGTCAGGCACTGATGTTGGACGAGAAGACCTGGCTCGCAATCGCCATTCTAGTTCATCCCCAAGGTGTTCGACGCCGTTGAGGTCAGTGCTCTGTGTGGGCCAGTCAAGTTCTTCCACCCCAAACTTACCCAACCAAGTCTTAATGGACCTTGCTTTGTGCACCGGGGCACAGTCATGCTGGAACAGAAAAGGGCCCTCCCCAAGCTGTTCCCACAAAGCTGGAAGCATAGAATTGTCCAAAATGTCTTGGTGTGCTGAAGCATTAAGATTTCCCTTCACTGGAACTAAGGGGCCTAGCCCAACCCCTGAAAAACAATGCCATACTGTAACCCTTCTTTAATAAGGATAACATTTTACCTCAAGGTCAGGTATAGTATGAGTTGACTGTGTGTGAATAATCTGGACGAGGCGCAAGGTAAGTAGAGTTGCATGGAATTATACTTTAGATAGATGTAGATAGGGAATAACAGTATGTACCAATATTCATATGATGGTTCGCAAATACTAAAAATAAATAAATGCAAAATACAAGCATGAATTATAAACTGATATGTTGCAGCGCTGCAATACCCCTGTTGTGCACAACACCCAAATAAACAAAATAATAAACAAAAGGAGATATCTCGTTGGGGGCCTTAACTGGAAGTTCTACTTGAATAAATCCAGGAAGTGAATGGCTACTGGAACAGTCTTACTTGAATCAAGTCCGTGAAGTGTTTCCTGGCTCACAGTTCATCGAGTTCGCCAACAGGAGGCGCTACACAGTCAATGATGGACGATTTAGGCAGGCTGAATCTGCTTGACCAGATTCAGCCTTACTGGCGTTCCCCCCCCCCCCCCCAAGTAAAATGGCGGGAAGACGCAACCTTAATGGCTAGGTTGTGGGCCTGTTCGCTATTATAAGAAATAAAAATGTTCAGGCTTGCAATCACGGTAACCACCAGTGATCTGCCAGCGCGCATAGAATGTAATGCAGAAGAGAACCGCCCAGCAAGCCAGACCAGTAGAATCACGGTCTCTTAAAGTGACAGTACCGAATTAGGCATACGATACCTATACATGTAAATGAACCATTGTAATATGATAGGGGGATACAATACCATTATCCCTCCTCCACCACACTTTACAGCTGGCACAATGCACTCAGTCGGGTAACGTTCTCCTGGCATCCGCCAAACTGAGACTCCTCCATTAAACTGCCAGACAGAGACGCTTGATTCGTCACTCCACACGTTTCCACTGCTCCAGAGTCCAGTGGCAGCGTGCTTTACACCGCTCCTTCCGATGCTTGGCATTCTGCTTGGTGATGTAAGGCTTGCATGCCGCTGCGAAACCCATTCCATGGAGCTCCCGGCGCACAGTTTTTGTGCTGATGTTAACGCCGGAGGAAGTTTGGAACTCTGCAGTCAACAGAGCGTTGGAGACTTTTACGCACTATGCGCCTCAGCACTCGCCGACCCCGCTGTGTGACTTTACATGGTCTGCCACTTCGTGGCTGAACCGCTGTTGTTCCTAAACGCTTCCCCCTTTCAATAATACCACTTACAGTTGGCCGTGGAATACCTAGCAGGGAAGACATTTCACGAACTGACTTATTGCAAAGGTGGCATCCTATACAGTACCACGCTTGAATTCACTGAGCTGTTCGGAGCGACCCATTCTTTCACAAATGTTTGTAAATGCAGACTGCATGCTGCTTGATTTTATACACCTGTGGCAATGGGTCTGAATGAAACACCTGAATTCAATTATTTAAGAGGTGTGTCCCAATATTTTTGTACTTAGTGTATATTTCTGTGGAAAAAGAGTGTTGTGTTGTGCCGTGCTGGGGTTTTCCCTCTTCATTCTCATCTGCTGTGTACAAAGTGTGGAGGCTAATTATAGACAGGTCCATTATAACACATTTTCTTTTTGTTTCTGCATTGGGAAATTAAGGATCTTCAAACATATCGATGTATCTTTCCTGCCTTGTGACTGTAAATTTGTGAAACAAATATTGTCAATGTAAATAGTGATTAATAAATGAGTAACAGGGCACTTACAAGCTCTTGCAACACACTTGTTAATATTAGCAGAAAACACACTGGCTTAAAAGCATTAATAACCATGTCTTGCAAAGTTGCATCTAGTGTCTTCTTCCTTTTTTAACTAAACTTAACCTATTCCTAAGGGCACTCAACAGACTAGACCAAAAGATTTACCTTGACCTTAAACATTTGGGACTTTTTTGTCTAAACTAATTTTTCAGATTCAGAAATGTCAGGTCTACATTTTTTCCCCCTTTAAATGCTTTTATTAAGAATGAACCAAGGCGCCTCCATTTTTCTCATGCTGCAGGATCGTGGTTTATGTCGATAGTGATCTTAGTCTGTGCTGCGGCACCTGACTTTATACATAATGGATATTTGTTTTCGATTTTTCTGTATTTTATTCAGTTAGAAAATTGAGAGGAACCAATCAGTAAGGCATAACATACATAAACTTATGCTATGCTATGTCTTCATTCAGTTGGTGCAGCCTCCTGGTTTGATCACATTAGGGAGTGGCATGCAAAGAGAGACCAGTACAACATGCTCTTCCTCACATACGAGGATATGATTTTGGTAAGACTTCACTTCCACCACTATTGTCTAGGTACAGTTTAGATGGTGTAACATTTTACTATGACACATACTGCAATCTTTTTTGTACAACCTTTTCATTGAAGAGTCAGTAGCCTCATGTTGGCTCAAGAGTCTGAGGGTCACTGACAAAAAAAAAATTTTTTTTTGAGGACCTTTAGGTTAGACTTTGGAAAATTGAGGAAACAGCATTTTGAATTCTTACTTTGTATTCTAGTAAACTGTCCCTGTTCCAATTCCAAGCAGCATTCAAAGTCTAGTGTTATTTTTCTTGGCTCTTGATAAACACCATGTTATCTCAATCTCGTGGTTCTCCTTTGGCCTTCTGTTCATTTTTCCTTCAGGATCTTAAGACAGCGGTGATCAAGATCTGCCGTTTCTTGGGGAAAGACCTTTGTGATGCAGCTATTGATCAAATTGTGGAAAAATCTACCTTCAAGAACATGAAACAAGACCCCAAAGCCAACTACGAGTTCCTGCCGGTGGAAAAAATCCAAGGGAAATTCATGCGCAAAGGTAAGGTGACCTCTAAACTGGAGGATCCTGTACATGTGTAAATTAACGTCAGTCAGTTAACAGTGTAACAGTCAGGTCTGACATTTTTCTTTTCTGTTGCAGGGAAGATAGGTGACTGGAAAAACACATTTACTACAACCCAGAGCGAGAGGTTTGACCAGATCTTTCAGGAGCGAATGGGAGATATGTCTTTGGCGTTCACCTGGGACGCAGCACAGCAATCCTAAAGGGACATGTACAGAATTTTTGCTCCACACTACAACCTTACTACTCCTGTTTACGGACACTTACATAATTACAGACATTCTATGTATCATCTTTGCGATACTAATAGGTTAGTTATTAATGTGTACAATAAGATAACCAGCAAAATATTGCCTTGTAACCCATTTTATGACCCTTGCCTCTGGAAGACCCAATATTTAGATGTTTAAAAAGTAAAATAAGGCATTAAGAAGCTGTAAAAGTTGCAAGAATGAGAATATAACATAACGTTAAAGCTTTCTGGGATGTATCTGTGATTTAGGGAAAGACAAATACAATTTACTTGATAATAAAAAAACAAAAAACATGTTGGCCAATTGTTAATGGTTTTTATTGAATGTCAAAAGGAGTTGTGTGTTGCCATGTGTGGTGCGGAGCCACTTTGGTCACTGGTGCCGTCTCCTCACATCAGTTTTCTTCCTCTAGAAAATAGTTGACCAGAACAGAGACAAAGGAAATAGGGAAGGGGGAACAGTTTACACCACAGTCAATTAACAGCAGGACCAACCTTCAAAAATACAGTCCACCAAACATTCAGTCATCTTCAGCTGCTTCTCCGGGGGTCGGGTTGCGGTGGCAGCAAGCTAAGTAGGGCACTCCAGACATCCCTCTCCCCAGCAACGCCTTCCAGCTCCTCCTGGGGGATCCCAAGGCATTCCCAGGCCAGATTAGACATGTAGTCCCTCCAGCAAGTTCTGGGTCTGCCCCGGGGTCTCCTCCAAGTTGGCTGTGCGCAGTAAACCTCCAAAAGAAGGTGCCCAGGAGGCATCCTAATCAGATGCCCGAACCACCTCAACTGGCTCCTTTCGATGCGAAGGAGCAGCGGCTCTACTCCGAGCTCCCTCCAAATGTCCGAGCTCCTCACTCTATCTCTAAGGCTGAGCCCAGACACCCTACAGAGGAAACTCATTTCAGCCGCTTGTATCCACGATCTCACCCTTTCGGTCACTACCCAAACCTCATGACTATAGTTGAGGGTTGGAATGAAGACTGACTGGTAAATTGACAGCTTTGCCAGACAAGGAAAAAACTCCAACATATCTTAAAAATATCGCAGTGACTTAATAATTCCTCTTCATAAGAGAACTTTTTTCTTAAAGTGGAAAAAGGTTATATGTAGAAACTTTCAAGTAAACAGAAAAGGCAATCCTTGTGGACAGGATGTTGTGTTGCTGTGAAGCCTCTTGAGGCAAATTTTTAATTGGCGATATTAGGCTACACTAATAAAATTGACTTGACTTGTGTTGCAAAACAGTTGTCTGTTGAAATGCTACCACAACATATCTTAACAGTATTTTTAAGTATAGAAATTCAAGTTTGTGAAGTGAAATAACAGACAAAAGTATCAACGGTTACAGAACCCCCCCAAAAAACAAAATGATGCTAAACGTCGCATAGTGTATGTGCATGGTGAAATAGAGCAATTACACTAGGGTCACTGCCAAATTAACATATATATATATATAATATGATTACTATTATCTGGTCTGGGAAATGGTAGCAACTGAAATTCAAATCTCACCTTCCTCCTCTTCCTCTTCCTCCTCCTCCTCATCCTCCTCATCTTCATCAGAGCTGAAGGTCCCGTCAGGCAAGCTGTACACGCGGATCACTTGCTGTTGGCGTAAGACAAAAAAAAAAAAGAGTCAGCAAATGCTGCATGAAGGAAAATACCAGCGGGTTTTGTCTACGATAGTTCTGGTCAGCAAGGATTCAAACTTGGCTTTTCAGTTAAGCCAGTCTCCGCACTGCCAAACTGATGACCAGTTGAGGAACATGTATTAAATGCCTAACAGCAATATCTTAAAACAAACAAATTAAAAAAAAAAAAACCTTCAAAACACAGAAATACCCAGTTTATAAAATTAAATTCATGCAAGACAAAAATGTACTTGAGCAATGCGGTTAAGCTTGGAGGTCCATCTGGAATTACTGTCCACATTGTAGAAACCACCAAGAAGGTCAACGCTGGGTGACGGCTCACCTTGTTAGGGTCCTTGAGGATGAGGTACTTGCCCTCATCCAGCTTGCGGCAGATATCAATGACACAGCGGAGGATGCCCCAGGCGTTCTCCATGCTCAGGTTGATCTGGCTGGCGAACTCATTGGGCTTGAACTGCTGAGTGCCCAGGATGACGTGGCGAGCAGAATCCTTTACATGGTAACGAGACACGTAACTGGAGAAAAGAAAGGGAAACAAATATATTGGTTAATATTCGAACTATTCAACTCTTTTCCCCGTCATGCAGCCATGCGCTAAAATAACAACAACAACCTGGAAGTCAAAGGGGAGCAGCTAAATATATAAAATAGAAGGTGGCAGCTTTGGAGAAAGTGCAGCATTTGCACTCTTTTTTCTGCCATTGATGAGCACTTTCAAAAGTGGAGAAACGTTAGGTTTTTCAACAGCGCGCACAAGAACTCACCAGTTTCATTATGTTTTGTAAGCCAACCAATCCCAAAAAGGAAAACGTGGTTTCAGGCAACATAGGCGGCTAAAAAAGTTTGACAATAGCTTGGTGAATTAAGGAGAAAGTACAGATCGCCAAATCCTTGAAATTCAACTCGCAAATTATTAGTGTAGGGGCACGTAGGCTGTATTGTGAGATTTCTGAAGAACAAGAGTTGTACCCAAGTTCTTATTGCTTATTTTACTTATAGCAATAATAAATACAGCTTGTTGTTATGGCAGTGTGTGTCGTGCACCCTTTCCCTAACTATGTGGCAGAAAATGCGACTGAAGTGAACCCTTTTCTATAAAAAAGTGGATAGTCTGAAAGCAGAGTTAAGACAACTAAAGTACAACAGGCCAAGCTACTCTGTAGCTAAACAAGCTAGTGCCCCGTTTTTGAGAACATGACCGTGAATCAATCCGAAGTTTCTCACCCCAATTTCAGGTACTCTGAGCCAGCCAGCATAGCACAGCAGGTCCAGCGGGCCAGTTTGTAGCTGTTATTCTTCAGCTCGGTGGCCAGGACAGCTCCCCTCTGGGAGTCCAGCTTCTGGCGCCAGTCCACTCCATTACAATGCTGTTGAGGGGAAGGGAGGAACAACAGATGAGTGATATGAAGAGATTATCCTGCATTACATCCCACGGCTTTTTCCTAGTTTGATATTTTTTCAAACATTCTTTAAGGTTATCGGTTAGTTGGATTACCAAATCACTAAAAACACAGCAATGCGTACCAAAAGCAAAGCTGGTGATTTATTACATGTCTGGCTGGAAAAAATGAATTCTGGGAAATTTCCAAGAATTCTGAGGATATGTGAATCCCCCCCCCCCCCAGGCCTGGAAAATGCAGTCAAATTCCATGACTTCCATACCAGGTTTTCCATGGCCTTAGGCAGCCCCCCCGCAGACGCATCCCTACAGACACCTCCACTAAAAGCTCTGTTTCCCCTCCTCCTCCTCTGTCCCTTTGCCTTACCCTGGAGTCCCACTCATTGAGGGTCTTGATGTTAATGAAAGACACTTCTCCATTGGCTCCGGTCATCACGCCATCGTGCTCACAGCGCACAATAAGGTCAATGTCCTCCCCAAGTTTCCAGCGACGGTACCTGGGACAGAAACACAATCACTTAGCCTGGAAGAAAAAAAATTCCCAGCATGGCTAATGTGAGAAAAAAGACCATGTGTAGATTAATACTTGGGGTGGTTTAATGACCACATCAGGTGATCACAGTGGGCTATATATGCCCAGGTTACAACTTGTGTGTGTGTGTGTGTGTGTGGGGGGGGGGTGAAGGGGGTTGTCTTAAAAAGTTTTACTAGGCAAAAAGGAGTTTAATCGCCCATCGAAATGTATGTACGGCTCATACCGCTAAATATTTCAAACAAAAAACATCCACCAAATAACATGACAACACGTCTCATGTGGTTGATAAACACTGCACACACGGAGCAGAGGTTTCCAATTCAGATATCCCGATGGATTGGCTGCTGACACTCAATAATTACGTTTACTGTTTTACAGCAAGTAATATTCTTATGAAGAAAATTATTCCTCTCGACTCTGAAAAGGGAGAGCAGGACAGATCCAGTGAAAATCCTATCAGTAATTACCCGTGGCATGACGGCATGGAATTCTTAGAAATGAAAGCCAGCACGGCGATTTCCTATCTGGATTCAAAAACTTAAACTAACCAGCAGGGGTCAGTACCCACCTATAGGCGACAGACGCCACCTCACTCTTGTCCATGTCTTCCTCCACGAATGGATTGGAGTTTGGGAACTTATAACGCTCTCCTCCCTGATAAAAAGAAGAAAAAAATAATGCATGACACAACAATCTGGAAAGGTTTTATTATGATTTGCTCCATTATTCTCATGGTATGTGTTGAATATGTTGAACCTGTCAACCCAATATTCGCAATAATGTGAAAACTACACAGAATTATCAACCCAGAATTTCAGATTTTTATGATTTTAAGTTATAAATGCTTTTCCCCAGTTGGTTAAAAAGTGTGACTCACACGTTACAGTTTATTATATTGTGGGCATTTGAACACTGTAAGAAATGGCAAAGATGAGAGGTGACCGGGTCAAAACATTTCCTTTCAACACTGTATGTCATTGTTTAATCCAAACTTTGTTCATTCTTCTAGTCACTTTGGCAGGTAATCAACCATAATTTAGAGGTAATCAACCATAATTTAGAGCCCAATTAAAATCCAGATGGCTGTCAAAATGGTGAAGAGGATGGTTAATGTTGGAAAGTAGCAGCCAACGTTGCTGGTGGACAAAAGTCCGCTTTGCATCTCTGATGAAATTCATCATGTTAGAAATGTCCACAAAGACAGAAATTTGACCATTCCCACTTAAGCTGTCGGAGAAAGCAAAAAAAGAAGAAGCAAAAGTCAATTCCCAATGCCCCAGTACAGTGATGGGGACACTGTAGCAGATGTCGTCCTTTGGAAGAGACGTTAAACCGAGGTCCTGACTCACTGTGGTCATTAAAGAGCCCATGGCACTTACTGCAAAGAGTAGGGGTTTCCCCTGGTATCCTGGAAAAAATCCCTAACCTGGCTCTCTCCATCTGACCACGTAATCATCTCATCTTATCATCAGCCACTTCTCTGGGGTCGGGTCACGGCAGCAGCAAGCTAATTAGGGCAACTCCAGACGTCCCTCTCCCCAGCAACGCCCTCCAGCTCCTCCTGGGGGATTCCCAAGGGGTTCCCAGGACAGATTGGACATGTAGTCCCTCCAGCGAGTTCTGGGTCTACTCTGGGGTCTCCTCCCTGTTGGTCATGCCCGGAAAACCTCCAAAGGAAGGCGCCCAGGAGGCATCCTGATCAGATGCCCGAACCACCTCAACTGGCTCCTTCCAACGTGAAGGAGCAGGGGCTCTACTCCGAGCTCTCCCCGGATGTCCAAGCTCCTCACCCTCTCTAAGGCTGAGCCCAGAGACCCTACAGAGGGAACTCATAAGCTCATGACCATAGGTGAGGGTTGGAACGAGGACTGACTGGTAAATTGAGAGCTTTGCCTTCCGGCTCAGCTCCCTTTTCACCACAACGGTCCAGTACAACATCCACCTTACTGCTGATGCTGCACCAATCCGCTTGTCAATCTCCCGCTCCATCCTACCCTCACTCGTGAACAAGACCTCAAGATACTTGAACTCCTTAACTTGAAGCAACAACTCATTCCCAACCCAGAGGGAGCAATCCACCATTTTCCGGTAGAGAACCATGGCCTCAGACTTGGAGGTGCTGACTCTCATCCCGGCCATTTCACACTCAGCTGCAAACCGACCCAGTGCGCGCTGGAAGTTGCGTTCTGATGAAGCCAACAAAACCACATTATCTGTGAAGAGCAGAGATGCGATTTTGAGGTTCCCAAAACAGACATACTCCTCACCTTGGCTGCGCCTTGAGATCCTGTCCATGAATATCACAAACAGAATCGGAGACAAAGGACAACCTTGGCGGAGTCCGACACCCACCGAAAACGTGTTTGATGTTCTGCCGAGAATGCGGACACAGCTCTCACTTTGGTTATACAAGGACCGGATGGCTTGTAGCAACTGCCCCAGTACCCCATATTCCCGCAGTACTCCCCACAGAGTGCCCCGGGGTACATGGTCGTAAGCCTCCTCCAAGTCCACAAAACACATGTATACTGGCTGGTCAAACTCCCATGCCTCCCCTCAGCACTTCCGCAAGGGTAAAGAGCTGGTCCGTTGTTCCACAGCCAGGATGGAATCCGCATTGTTCCTCCTGAATCTGAGGTTCGACAATTGGTCACAGCCTCCTTTCCAGCACCCTAGAGTAGACTTTCCCAGGGAGGCTGAGCAGTGTGATGCCCCAATAATTGGAGCACACCTTCCGGTCACCTAATCATCCCCCAGTCTAACTAGCACATTGATTCCTTCCCTCGCCACCTGAAGCTGATGTGTGATGAGTATTCTGGTGCAAAATGGCTGCATCACCCTGGTGGGTGCTATATATTGGTGGTGGTTGGGGTGAGTTTCCCCCCTTCTATGTGAAGCACTTTGGGTGTCTAGATAAAGCGCTATATAAATGTAATCCATTATTATTATTATTATTATTAATAATAAAGTATCAGCTTTTGGGGCACCCAAGCGGCTTAGCATGTTAAGTTTCATTAAAGTCAGAGTTTAAAAGATCTTTAAAATATCAGTTATGAGTATAAATTAATTTTGACTTAATTCAATATGCTTTATATATTTCCCAATTTGTATATGTGATAAACTTCTCCTTTTATTAGGATGGGGGTGGAATCTACCAGCCAGTGCACCCAAAACAGAGATGTTTTAACAAAGATGGCAAGTATTCAAAAATGCATTTTGTTTTTCAATTTTGAAAAACATGTTAATAGGCTCAAAATTATATCTTACCCAAAGCATTAGTAAATAGCTTACATACTTGGGTTAAGGTGAACCTACCATGCGCAAGCACTGCTGGCTGAAGTTGTGGTTGATGTATGTGGCCTCCATGGCCAGGTTACGGGGAGAGTTGAAAGAATTGCCCTCATCTTGAGGTGGCTCGTTGGCGGTCTCACTCACGGTCAACAAATCTGAAGCGTGTCAGATATTAGACATATATTAGAGCATTTCAGTTCAAAATATAAAGCTGCCACATTAATGTATGTTGACTGATGTTTTAGAGCGAGGTCTTTAGCATAATTAGGTTTGAATATGCCTCATAAACCCTCACCAAAGTCAGCGTTGTCTCTCTTGTCAAAGAAGAGCTTGTTGCCCACTCTCTCCACAATAACATCCCAAGAGTTGACTGAGCGTGTGCAGCACATCAAGGTGGCCAAGATGGCGTCAGTGGCAAACACATTGCCCTGGGTCTTTGCCAGCTAAATAGGACGATTAAACATAATTGTTCATTAATTAGAACATTCAATTTGAAAACAAAATTAAGAGCCACACAGTCAAACAATGGCCACAGTTAGACAATGCAAAACATTCTTAATAGTAATTGATCCTGGTCTTTGGAACAACATTTTGCATGCCCTGGTACCTTGCGGATGACTGGGTCATCAGTGGTAGTGACAGTGTGGAAAATCCTCTTGATGCTTTTGAGCTGTCTCTCATTGCGAGTGGTGACACGGTCAAAGGCCTTGTCATAGTACTCCAAGGCACCACAGCACTCACTGAAAAGGTTGTGGGACAAAAAGATGTAAAATCTCTTGAATCTACCTAAATAAAAGATGAATGATATTTAATAAGCTAGTCTGATTCGGTTCAGTTCTGTGTATAAGTTCCTCACATGTCTGTGGGGTCAGCCACCTCCATGTATCTCATCTTCATAAGCCTGGGGAAGTCCATCTCTTCCTTCACTTCCCAGTCACTCCTCACCTCCACAGAGGAATCTCTGGGTTTCAGTTGGGCCTGTAGGAATAATAATAATAATAATAATAATAACGTATTTGGTATAGAAATACAGTTTTTCTATAATAAAACCATTACACTATAAAAGAACAGAAGGTTGCCACAAAAGTACAACAGCAAAAACTAAGACATAGCATTATGGTAATAAGAACCTAGATATAGTAATGGTGAGGGTTTTGGGAAATAGATTTGCTGTCAAACCACAAAAATACTATCAAATCCCTCGCACTGGCCAACAACACAGCTAAACATAAAAATACAGATATGGGAGGGAAAAGGGCAGTAGGAAGAAATAAAGACAGATTTAGTATTAGCAAGTGTAAAGATGGTAAGAACTACTTACTTCTAAATCGTCCCTTACAAAGAGTCTCACCAAAATGATCATTCATACAACAGGTCAGCAATTAATACCTCCGAGTTTGCTGACTAGGGGCATACCTGGGATTTTTGGTCCCACTTCTGACGGACACCAAACTGTTTTTGGAACTTCTTCTGCAAGCGCATACGATCCCTGGACAAAGCAAAAAAAAAAAAAAAAAAAAAAAAAAGTCAAGTTAGAGCAAGGATTCTTAAAACCTGGGTTCTAAGTTGTAAGTCATGGGCCCACATTGTCTGAATTTAGTTTTGTTCTGGGTCCAAGGATCATGTGATACTCTTAAACAGAGCCTCTTCTGACGAAATGTGGGTCCAGAGCTCTCACCTCTCCTTCTGCTTGGCGCTCTTAGGCAGCGTCTGCATGTTGAATTGGGTGAGGTTCCTGCGGTCCTTGTCCCTGCGCAGATTTCTCTGATAACAGAAAAGTCGACCTGTTAATCGGCCACTTTAAACAAGCTACAGAAGGTGAGACACTTTAAATAAACTGATACAAAGCCCATTTCATCCAATATCAAATCTCTGTAGTTTTGTGCACTGTAGATGGGAGTTTATTGTACCTGAGCAAAACGCATGCGGTTCCTCTGGTAGGCAGTTTTCTGTGTCTTTGCAGTGTCCACCAACTGGAAACTAGTTTCATCCTCCTCATGAAAATAGGCATACTGGCTACCTCCTCCAAACTGAGAAGAATACTTATCTGAGGAGGCAAAATGGAATGTGCTCATTTAGTTTCTTGTGGACTTGTTAAGCCAAGTTTACACTAAAGGTTCACAATGAAACTGTTTTAGAATGTTGCAGAGGAAAAAGTTGCAGCAGTGTAAACTACACCGTCTCAGCTGGAATCAAGCCGGATGATGGAGTCACCTGTGACTGAGCTTGTCAAGTCGCCAGTTTTAGAACATAAGGTACATCATCTGTTTCAGCAGCCAATCAACTGCAACTGTAGGAAGCAACTCACTATCACTATCCTCATTCATATTTTGACACGCTACAAAGTATCTAGCTAGAAAAATGCCTTAAAAGCCGGCAGTTAGAACGGAAATACAGAGTAGTTATAGAAACGACACACCATCTCATCTAGTGTCACTGGTGTAAACTGACAAGATTCAAAATGTTGCAGGCCACATTCTTTTGCAAGTGGTTGCAAATTTCAACTCATCTTGTCACGAATCTTTGGTGTAAACTTGGCTTTACACTCAATGACATTTGAGGGATTAGGATGATACAAGACATGAAAAGCCTTCATGGTATTTTTAATCATATGCTAAATGAATATATGTCAGTGACATTGCTTATTTAAGATCATACCTGACTTTATGGTCAAATGGTCAGCTAGATGTATAATATTTGGACTAACAAAGACCTTATCAAAGTGTCTGAAAATGTTCATTTTACTCTTTCTAACTCACTTGTGTATCTCTTATCTTGATAAGTTGCCCCAGTCCAGTCAGCAACCTAGAGAGAGAGAGAGAGAGAGAGAGAGAGAGAGAGAGAGCACAAAATGGAGTTAAAAAAAAAGAAAAAGAAAACTCCAAAACAATGATGTGGTACTGCCAGGGGGGGGGGGTTTGTCGGTGTGCGAGGTAAAGACACAAACCTTTCCCAGACGATCTCCTTTGCTGAAGGGCTGGTAGGGCATGTCTTTGAACTTCTCTGGAACCGCACAGGGACCCCATCCTGATGGGTTGTCCTGGATCACAGGGGCGTTGAACTTTGCCATTATCTGTGATCAGGGCGAAAGGAACGGATTAGGACTTGGCAACACACAAGTGTGTGTACAGTAAATAACCTGGAGTACTACATTGTGACCTAAAAGGGTTGAAATTGAACTTAATTCCACACAATCAAGGGGTCTCAGTCAATGAGCAGCACTACTCTCTCCAGCAGTGCACAGAACAAGGCACTGATCAGTTTGCGCAGTGGGCTAGTCATCACTGACCCCTGATTTGCATCGTCTCCGGAGAAAACTGACATCAGCTAACATGTGTGCGGCGATCTGGGTCATTATTAGGAATAGGTTCACCCACTGACACGCACGGGTACCCACAAAAACCCAATGCACCCGCAAAAACTGAGCTATTACGTTAGCAACCAGCCAATCCATCCGAATTAGCCGTTGCTAACGTTAGCTAAACCTACTCCGTCTATCGCCAGGTGGCCGGATGGTTAGCCCCCACGTTAGCCCGGCTAAGCTAACCGGGCGGTGGGGTAAATATTCGTCGGTAAGACTTATTACAGCGTAGCTATGAGCACGGCTGGAAGTATCTCACTCTCAGCCTTTCACATCCATCATTCTGATCTCACCTTAGACGCTGCGACGCGCTATCGAGCGGCTGATTCCGACCGCACGTCAGAGGCACAAGCTCGCTCGTCAGACCGCCTGTGCGAAGGGAAGTGGCCCGCTGTCGTAAAATGGGACGTTCTTCCTGTCGTAAAAAAAAAAAGAAAAAAAATCTCTTCTTCGTCTTCTTAGTTATTGGCGGATCGTAAAATAACGTTAAAAGTACACACTGCCACCTACTGTATGGGAGTAAGTAGAGTCGTGACATTAGAGCGGTGTTTCTCAACCGGGGGTCCGCGGACCCCTAGTGGTCCGTGGTGTAATTGCAAGGGGTCCGTGACAAAATATCTTTAAAAAAAAGATCCTATGACATTTATAGAAATAGGATTATTTTACGCAAACGTGACTGAGACCTTTATCTACCTAAACTATAAAGGGTAACAGGACTTTTTTCTCTAATTACATCTGTTTCACAAGTGTAATTTATTGTATTTTAATAAGAGATCTCGCTCCCGTTTGCATTGTTAAGAGTTACTGCAGATTGAGTTTCTGGAGCATCACATTTGTGGGGTCAATTAAACGCTCAAAATGGCCAGAAAAAGAGAACTTTCATCTGAAACTCGACAGTCTATTCTTGTTCTTAGAAATGAAGGCTATTCCATGTGAGAAATTGCTAAGAAATTGAAGATTTCCTACACCGGTGTGTACTACTCCCTTCAGAGGACAGCACAAACAGGCTCTAACAGGTACTATTTAATGAAGATGCCAGTTGGGGACCTGTGAGGCGTCTGTTTCTCAAACTAGAGACTCTAATGTACTTATCTTCTTGCTCAGTTGTGCAACGCGGCCTCCCACTTCTTTTTGTACTCTGGTTAGAGCCTGTTTGTGCTGTCCTCTGATTGGAGTAGTACACACCGGTGTAGGAAATCTTCAATTTCTTAGCAATTTCTCGCATGGAATAGCCTTCATTTCTAAGAACAAGAATAGACTGTCGAGTTTCAGATGAAAGTTCTCTTTTTCTGGCCATTTTGAGCATTTAATTGACCCCACAAATGTGATGCTCCAGAAACTCAATCTGCTCAAAGAAGTGCCCATCCAACCAATCCAACTTGTGGGAGCTGCTTCTGGAAGCGTGGGGTGCAATTTCTCCAGATTACCTCAACAAATTAACAGCTAGAATGCCAAAGGTCTGCAATGCTGTAATTGCTGCAAATGGAGGATTCTTTAACGAAAGCAAAGTTTGATGTAAAAAAAATCTTATTTCAAATAAAAATCATTATTTCTAACCTTGTCAATGTCTTGACTCTATTTTCTATTCATTTCACAACATATGGTGGTGAAAAAGTGTGACTTTTCATGGAAAACACGAAATTGTTTGGGTGATCCCAAACTTTTGAACGGTAGTGTATATCTGAAAGTTACTGAATACATATTCTGTGTTGTTACATATATCTGAAAGTTACTGAATACATATTCTGTTTTGTTCCATATATCTGAAAGTTACTGAATACATATTCTGTGTTGTTACATATATCTGAAAGTTACTGAATACATATTCTGTGTTGTTACATATATCTGAAAGTTACTGAATACATATTCTGTGTTGTTACATATATCTGAAAGTTACTGAATACATATTCTGTTTAGTTACATATATCTGAAAGTTACTGAATACATATTCTGTTTTGTTACATATATCTGAAAGTTACTGAATACATATTCTGTGTTGTTACATATATCTGAAAGTTACTGAATACATATTCTGTTTTGTTACATATATCTGAAAGTTACTACATAAGAATTCTGTTTTGTTAACTATATCTAAGTTACAACTGAAAGCTCTTATTTTTGCCCCAAAGAGGGAATAAATGCTATAATGCAATTTAAAATGCAGTTTCTACTGTTTCTATCAAATTGCAACCCCCCTCCCCCAAGATCAGGTGGAGGGGTCCTCAGGGTAGATCAAAAATACGCAGGGGGTCCAGGACCCCAAAAAGGTTGAGAACCACTGCGTTAGAGCATCAGAATGTGGATTTTTTTATTAAAAAAAAAAGAAAGAAAAGAAAACATCACACCCTATTTCCTAATCCTGCCTGTATTATATAACCCATCAACCCCCTTCTGATTTCCCTGAAGTCCTGTCCTGTGCTCAGTAGTGATTTTAAACTCTGTTCCTGCCCTGCCCCATGTGCTATATTTCTTAATGTCTTACTCTCTGAATATGTATTGCAGTGCATGACTGTGTTCTACATATTCCAGTGTATTACACCACTGACACAGATCTGATTGACGTTCCCCCCCCATAATATATAACGTGGGGTGAATACCTGCATGCCCCAACCTAACCGTGTGTAATGACTACTTCCTCGCTGGGGCTACGATATCCCCCTTCACAGCTAGAATGCAGGACTTTTATATATAAATTAATATCCGTGACATTCAAGCCTTTGCAAAACGAGTTCACACAGTGATGATTAAGCCTATCACTGCCAGGTAAATCTGTATTTCTTCTTCTCTTCTTGGTTTTTATTGGCAGTTGTCATCCAAAATGTTGCATTACTGCTACCTATTGAAACGTGACAACTTCACAACACTATTTGTTTACATCCATCCATCCATCCATTACACTGGTCTACAAAAATATAGTTTTTTTTTTCTTGCATGGACTTTGGAAACAGTTTTTTTTGCTAATTTTGGGCCGCTGAATCCAAGTCTGAGCTCAGATTTGCTCTGTCACATCAACTTTTCGTGCTATCTGTACGCTCCTTATTCGGGATTTTACAAACGTTGACCATCTAGTCCGGCAATCTTGGTGGGGATAAAAATGACCCCTATTCATTTCCTAAGTAATTTCTTGCTAGGCTGAGTGTTGATTTATTCATTGTAATCATTTTTGCATCTATCGACCTTCTAATGCAACGGTGTTTTTTTTAACTTCGAGTGTAAAATTGCTGTTTTCTCAAAAATAATGAGTTTTCATAGTTCAAAAACCTGATGTGATAGGCAAAAACTAATGCCAGATTTGGATTCAGCACCCAAAAGTGAGCTGGAATCCGTTGAAAAACCCCATGCAAGAAAAAATGTGTTGACCAGTGGTATCCAAACCGCTTATCCTGCTCTCAGGGTGGCGGGGATGCTGGAGCCTATCCCAGCAGTCACTGGGCCGCAAGTGGGGAGACACCCTGGACAGGCCACCAGGCCCCCCCCCACACCCCCCACACACATTCACACCTAGGGACAATTTAACATGGCTGATCCACCTGACCTCCATGTCTTTGGACTGTGGGAGGAAACCGGAGCCCCCGGTGGAAACCCACGCAGACACGGGGAGAGCATGCAAACTCCACACGGAGGACGACCCGGGACGACCCCCAAGGTTGGACCCCCCTAGGGCTCGACCCCAGGACCCTCTTGCTGTGAGGCGACCACGCTAACCACTGCGCCACTCTGCTGCCATATATATAATATGTCAATGAAGCTTAGTCTGATTGTAGTCAGATTTAACTTTTCATGTCTAACAGCCTTTAAGATGGTCTAATAAAACATTCAGTTGTCTCAAGAAATGTGAGGGAGTGGTCTAGTCCTCTATTTGTCTACATTACACACCCAAAGTTATCCCATTCGTGTCCGTTCTATAACCCAGACCCACTCTGAGTTGACACAAATCCTGATGCAGATCCTGGTGTAACATCCAGATCTTCTCCAGATATGTCCAAAACATTCACATGTTTCCTGGCAGCACCCAGCACCATCTTGATTCTTTTCGACTTCCCCCTTTATTTCAGCGGCGCAATTTGTGACCATGGCAACGAAAGACTAAACTATCCTGGTCTTGTCCTTGCGGATGTCCTGGCCAGCTCCGCTCCTTTTCTGCTCCCGTCTTCTTCACTTTCTCCCCCTAGCAGTGCAGGCCTGCGCTTTCTCAACTCTACAATCTCCCCCGCTGCAGTTGCCCCCTCCCCACGTCTCCCCCGTCTTCCGAGTCCATTACGCACTGCAGCAACTCGTCCGCACTCTTGACAGCAGAAACCCCCGAGAGGAGCTCTCTCATGTGGCCCCACCCCTGTAACTCAGGGTACGCTCTTTCCGGCTACCCCCCCTTCAAAAGTCACAAAAGGTCAACACAACTTTGTCAAAACGTGTTGAAATAAACCACAAAATACCGGCGCTGAAAAACATCAGTTAATATTTCCGTCCATCCATCCATCATCCCAACCGCTCATCCTGCTCTCAGGGTGGCGGCGGGGATGCTGCAGCCCGTCCCGGCCGCCGCTGGGCGGCAGGCGGGGAGACACCCTGGACAGGCCGCCAGGCCAGGCCGTCACACAGGGCCCACACACACACACACACACACACACACACACACACACACACACACACACACACACACACACACACACAATACTGCTGAGTGGCATTA
>NC_079220.1:7941476-7953976 GCF_029633865.1 Lampris incognitus
TCGGCCTTCAGACAGATTATGATTTGCCCCATCGATAAAATAGGCTCCATTCTGTTGCCCCCCCCCTCCCTCCCATTCTTCCCCTATCACGCCTCCCTCTCCCACGTCTTCTCTTTCTGTTGTTCCACCCAGCTGCCGCCCTCTCAGAGCACGTGTCAGAGCTCTCCTTCTAGCCTCTCTTTTCATCAGCCCGCCAGTCTCTGTGGCAACGGGACTCACGGCCTTGGCCAAAGAATTTGGTGCCACCAAACACACGATCCAGTCATGTGCTGCTTGCTGATGGGGGTGGGGGGGGGGTTGCTGGTGTAACGTAATGTCTTTTTACCAACGAGTTCAAAGTTCATTTGCAGAATGCTCGGTAACAGTTTACACTGTTTTAACATTTATTATGGGGTTTTTTTTTTTGGACGTTTGCGACGTCCATCCATCCATTATCCAAACCGCTTATCCTGCTCTCAGGGTCGCGGGGCACTGGAGCCTGGCCCAGCAGTCACTGGGCGGCAGGCGGGGAGACACCCTGGACAGGCCGCCAGGCCAATATAGTGTTTGTAATATGGCGGCAAATGTAGTGCCAAAAACTTTCTTGGACTCAAGGGGACAACAAAGTATATCTCATCTCATCTCATCTCATCTCATCTCATCTCATCTTATCTTATCTCATCTGATCTTATCAAGGTGGATCGCCACCTTGCCGTGGTGGAGAAGCTTTCGTGTACCAATGATCCCAAGAGCTATGCCATCCGGAGCTTGGCTCCTGGTAGGGTCACCCAAGGCGGATAGGCCAAGGAGGAGGTTCCAGACGAAGCTCGATCCAACAAAGACCTCAGCGGTGGAACTGGTGGAAGATGTCTCCAGGTCACAATGGCGGTGAAGGTGGATGAAGGCTGCAGCAGAGGGTGGTCCCCGATCGTCTTGGTTCTCCACACTATTGGACTCTGGCCAACCCCCTGCCAAGGACCGTGTGGTGGCTGCAGGCACCACGCCATGTAAAAAGCTGTCACGCTCCAGGATCGGCCTCTGCACCCACCTGAAGACCCAGAGAGACCCAGAGGGACCCAGAGAGAGGACGGTCATACTCGACACCGAGTGACTGCCGATGATGATGATGATAGGCGTAAGTGTGTGTGTGTTTGGGGGGGGGGGTTACTCATAGTTGACTGCACATTGCAGACAAAAGTAATAAAAAAGACAACAACACAAAAAGTAACACAGAATTAATAGTGAAGAAATAGATTTTGTTTGAGCGGTCTCTTTATTTATACTTTTCATGCTTGGCAATTTCTGTTGTTTTAAGACACAACGTCCTCAGTTTTTGTTTGCCGTCATTATTTCTTGGCATTTCAACGAGCTTCCAAGACCGTTGCCATGACAACGAAGCCCAGGTAATCTGTGCAGGAAATATTAGACCGCCATAACACCCCTCCGGTCTTAACGTCTCCAGAATGGACTTGTGGATAAGATTAAATCAAGTCAAGTTTACTTAGAGTCCTGAGTCCTGAGTGAAAGTCACACTCTCGGAGGGTTTCACATCTAGTTGCCGCGGGGATGAACGACCCTTCTATCCGGTCACTTCCGCTTCCGGTGTGGGAAGATGGCGGCGCGAATTCACATTTGCGGCGGCCTCACCCGGTACCGCCCATGCGGGACTCTAAAAACGCGGCATCCCGCCCGGATGGGCGTGGTTTGTGTTGGACGATTCGGATCAGAAAATTCAAACCAAGATGGCGGCACCGACGTGTTGCTGGAGTGATGAAATTGAGAGACAATTTATAGCATTTTACGCTGCTTAATTGATGTTTTTGAATCATAAACGGATAATTTACCTCAATAAATCATTAAAAAAAACAACAGGCGTGTAGATTGATGGGTTAAGTTAAAAATTAAGAGGCCGATGTTTTTTAGCTTGGTGTAAGCTAACCACTTACCCATAGCGAATCAATGGGGATTGCTAGCTAGTAGCCTTAAGTTTTGAGTCCCCAATAACACTCAGATCTAAATAGGTGCAGTACTTCTATAAGGCATAGTTGTGTAAACTACTAATAAGACACGTTAGCCCTAGCTAACGGTTCTGACTTTTTAGCCGAGCGGTTAGTGATGTCGCCTTGTGGTGCAGTACACTCAATATCGAATCCCGCACCAGGCAAGAAAATAACCGGTTACAGTTGTATTTACGCTGGAATAAACCACACAAAGTGTCTTTGCAACACAATATTTCTCACAATAACACAAAGTCCAAGGTTTTGATGATTCCAGTAGGAAAATTAAGATGCATAGAAATGTTAGTGTTTGTAGAAAACTAAAGAAAATTACAGTAAAGCAAGTGGGAACATTGCAGTTAAAATGCGTGTGAGTGCTCGCAAAACATCAACAAGTCAGCAGTGTGGTGCAGGGTGATCATTTCTGATTGATATACAAAAGCTTAAACTATTAGCCAGGAGTGGGACAGATGCAGAGGCAGACGTGGGGAGCAATAAGACACACCAACACACGGTTGCATGTTACAAAATGGTTCAGACTTTAATGGACAGTTTTCGTTTTTTGGACAGTTTCAACTTGGACTTTCGAACTGGCAGTGCCTTAAGATCATCTTTTTCCAACATAATGTAAACAACTAATAAGACACGTTAGCCCCTAGCTAACGGATCTGACCCTTTAGCCGAGCGGTCAGTGATGTCGCCTTGTGATGCAGTACACCTCGTATCGTATCCCGCACCGGTCAAGAAAATAACCGGTTACAATAACAATGTCATCCGGCTTATTTAGCATCAGTCCATTCAAGTGTTTGTCTCATATTGCTCAGAGCTACAGTCATTTTTTTGTAAAGTCTCCAAATCATCACACCAATACGAGTCATCTGTTAACTTTTTTTAATTTCTTCTCTCATTGCAAACCACGCCCATCCGGGCGAAATGCCGTGTTTTTAGAGAGTCCCCCCGTCCATGCAGTGTCTTTGTCCACGTCTTGTCTTCGCTGGATCGGCTGGGAGAGCTTGGTGTGACGTCTACAAGACATTTGTGTAACCGGTTATTTTCTTGCTCGGTGCGGGATTCGGCACGGGGTGTACTGCACCACAAGGCGACATCGCTAACCGCTCGGCTAAAGGGTCAGACCCGTTAGCTACGGGCTAACGTGTCTTATTAGTAGTTTACAGTCGTCACCCTCCCCGGAAGCGCGCCCTCGCGCTTTGTTATTCCCGCGCTCCGAAGAGACTTCTGAGGATCTGCACACTTCCGGATCCCACCGCTGCAACCGGTTATTTTCTTGGCCGGTGCGGGATTCGATCCGTGCTGTACTGCACCACAAGGCGACGTCACTAACCGCTCGGCTAAAGGGGTCAGACCCGTTAGCTAGGGGCTAACGTGTCTTATTAGTAGTTTACATTTGTATTTTTGTAACGTTTTTTTGTAATGATTTACTATGCCTCTGCATTGAATTGCATGGTTTGTTCAAAACGTTCGATAAAGTTAGTTCAAACAGGCCACTTCCTGTTAGTCAGCGCATCACTTCCTGTTAGTGTGAGATGCCGGAAATGCAGGGAAAGCCACACCTGTTCAGCATGTGGATCCATTCTCATCTACAGTCAAGGACTGATGGCTCAGTGTCTTTTCTCTTTAGTGTTCTCGTAAGAGCCGCAGACTAAACACAGAGCGAAGCTCCTCGTCGGGGTGAAGGAGTTACCCGGAAACGCTTTTCTTCGTCTGGAGTTTAGCTTAGCTTAGCTTTGTGTTTAGCCTGCGGTTCTTACGCCCTTACGAGAACACGAGACTTGGTCCGCTTCGTCCGGTGGGCCCGGCGGGGACCACGGCCCCTGCCTGGAGCTGCGCCCGAGGAGGACACGCCGAGGGCGGGCTGTCAGGACGCGGAAGCGGGGCCGGCTAAGCTAGCTGCTAGCCCATGCAGACCGGCGGTTCCGACAGTCATCCTGGCTGGCGTTGTGCTCTTGGACAGTGATATTGTTGTTGTTTCGTTTGGATACATGTGTTAGTGTGGGTATGTGTGTTCTTGTAGTTTTGGGGTGTGTTTTGGTCTTTGTGTTGGGCTGTTGTGGGCGGGGGGGGGGGACGGCATTTCGTCTCATTTCATGTACGCATGCGCATGAAGTGAAACGACGAAGTGTTCCTGATCCCCGACATCCCTGGACACTCGTTCTGACCATCGGTTCAACTTTGCAGCCAAACACAAACCAAACTAAACGCAATATAACACACACAACATGCGCTCCCAGGACTGCTGGGTTAAAAATAACCCAATTTGGGTTATTTTGGTAACCCAGTGCTGGGTCAAAACTGGACCGACCCAGCACTGGGCTGTTATATACCAGCAGGCTTGGGTTATGGGTTTGACCCAGCATGGTGGGTTATATTCTCGACCCCAGAAAATGGGTAAAAATGACTACTGTGGAGTTAGAAAACAACGAGACAGGAGACGTGAGAGTAGACGTAGTCGAGGTAGTTTACTAGCTCCAACTTTACATGTCATATATTCGACAACGACACTGAACTCTCTGGACCGGAAGCGGAAGTGCATTCTCTCTTAGGTGAATGTCTCTAGTTATATAGATGTGGGTCACCACACAGGCCCCCCCAGAATTCACCTACACAAAACAATGCAAAACAGCAAAAGCGCAACTCATGAACATAAAAATAGACTCTACAACAGAACAGCCAATGACATAGTGCAAAGTCACGGGGAAAACAAGTGACGAGTCGGGGGGTGGACCCTGCGGCCATAACGGCTGCGCTTCACAGGAGGGGAAACAGATGGGGCCGAAACAGGAACAGAGGCAGGTGCCGGGGCCGACCTAGGAGGGCGTCCCCGCCGCGGGGGTAGGGCCAATTGCATTGGCTCCCCAATGTCCAAGTGAGCAGGCTTGAGACGGTCTATAGCGACCCGCTCCGGCCTGCCCCCCATGTCCACCACAAAGTTCTTATCCCCCGCCTCCAGGACGCGGAAGGGCCCGTCGTATGGGGGCTGCAGCGGGGACCGATGGCTGTCGTGCCTAATGAAGACGTACCTCGCCGATGGCAGATCCTTGGGGACGTAGGACCGGGGGAGGCAGTGTTGAGACATCGGAACGGGAGCGAAGGCACCGGCAGCGCTCCGGGACGCACTGAGGTGAGAGGCGGCCGACCAGGGAGTCGTAGCATCCGGAAGAAACTCCCCCGGAACTCGCAGGGGCTGGCCATACACCAGCTCAGCGGAGGAGGTCTGGAGGTCTTCCTTCGGGGCCGAACGCAGGCCGAGCATGACCCATGGGAGCCGGTCCATCCAGTCGCAGCCAGTGAGGCTTGCCCGCAGAGCGGCTTTCATGTCCCGATGGAACCGCTCACAAAGTCCGTTGCTCTGCGGGTTGTACGCCGTAGTGCGGTGGATCTTCATCCCCAGGTGCTCAGCGACCGCCGTCCAGAGCTCCGAGGTAAACTGGGAGCCCCGGTCGCTCGTGATGTCACCCGGTGTGCCGAAACGGGCCACCCAGCAGCCGATGAACGCCCGTGCTACCTCTGCTGCCGTCGTGGAGGACAAGGGAATAGCCTCTGGCCACCTGGTGGCCCTGTCCACAATAGTGAGGAGGAACGTATAACCACGGGAGGGGGGCAGGGGACCCACCAGGTCAACATTGACGTGGTCAAACCGCCTCTCTGGAACCACAAACGGCGCCAAAGGGGCCTTGGTATGGCGGTGCACCTTGGCGCGTTGGCACGCCACACAAGAGCCGGCCCAGGCTCTAACATCCTTACGGAGCCCAGGCCAAACAAACTTGACGCTCACCAATTTGGTCGAGGCCTTCACTCCCGGGTGGGAAAGGCCGTGGACGGTGTCGAAAACTCGGCGCCGCCAGGAAGTAGGCACCAGGGGGCGCGGTTGACCGGTGGAGATGTCACAGAGGAGGGTGGTGTTGGCCGCGTCGAACGTCACGTCCTCCAGCCGTAGCGCCGTAGGGGTCGACCGGTAGTCTTGAACGGTCGCGTCCTTGGCTTGGTCCGCTGCCATAGCGGCGTAGTCGAGTCCCAAGTGAACGGCGTTAACAACCGCCTGTGAAAGGCAGTCGGCGACGAAGTTATCCTTGCCCGACACGTGTTGTATGTCCGTGGTAAACTCGGAAACCGCCGCGAGATGACGCTGCTGACGCCCAGACCACGGTTCTGAGGTTTTGGCCATACAGAACGTCAGCGGTTTGTGGTCCACGAAAGCGGTGAACTGTCGGCCCTCCAATAGGAACCTAAAGTGTCTGGTTGCGAGGAAGAGACCCAGTAGTTCCCTATCAAAGGTGCTGTATTTGCGCTCGCTCTCACGGAGTTGTTTACTGAAGAACGCCAACGGCTGCCAGCCCCCCCCCCACCCACTGCTCACACACGGCCCCCACGGCGTAGTCGGAGGCATCCGTTGTAAGGGCTATGGGGGCGGCAGGCGACGGGTGAGCTAGCAGCGCAGCGTTGGCCAGCGCGGTCTTGGCGGCCACAAAAGCCTCGTCCATCCCCGAAGACCAGTCCAGCTCGTCCTTAGACTTCTTACCCCGCAGGGCCTCATACAGGGGACGCATGATGTGGGCGGCACGGGGCAGGAAACGGTTATAAAAGTTCACCATGCCCAGGAATTCCTGCAGCGACTGTACAGTGCGGGGGCGGGGGAACATGGTGACAGCCTCAACCCTGGCAGGGAGGGGAATGGCCCCCTGTGGAGTGATGTGGTGCCCGAGGAAGGTGATGGACGACTCCCCGAACTGACACTTAGCTGGGTTGATGATGAGGCCGTGTTCGCTGAGCCTGTCAAACAGCTGTGTGAGGTGCGTCATGTGTTCCTCCGCCGACGCGCTGGCCACGAGGATGTCGTCTAAGTACACAAACAAAAATGGCATGTCACGGAGCACAGAATCCATAAGGCGCTGAAACGTCTGCGCCGCCCCTTTAAGGCCGAAAGGCATACGTAAAAACTCAAAGAGCCCAAAGGGTGTGATGACAGCCGTTTTTGGGACATCCAGTGGGTGGACCGGCACTTGGTGATACCCCCGCACTAAGTCGATTTTGGAATAGATGGCAGCGTCCGGCAGGTGGGTAGAGAAATCTTGTATGTGCGGTATGGGGTACCGGTTGGGGGTCGTGGCATTGTTTAGGCGACGGTAGTCCCCGCACGGGCGCCAACCCCCGTTGGCCTTAGTAACCATGTGAAGAGGGGAAGCCCACGGGCTGTCAGAACGGCGGACAATGCCGAGGCGCTCCATAGTCGAAAACTCCTCCCTGGCTATTGCGAGCTTGGCCGAGTCGAGGCGTCGGGCCCGGGCGTAAACTGGGGGCCCCACTGTGGTGATATGATGTTCCACGCCGTGCTTGGCCACCGCCGAGGAGAAGGTGGGTGTGGTCAGCTCGGGGAAATTTGCGAGCAGGCGTTGGTATGGATCCCCGGTGGAGAGTGTGTTAGCGAGGCACAGCGCTCCAGCGCCCCCAAGCGTGCAGGGGTATGACGCAAAAGAGACGGCATCAATCACGCGACAGTTTTTAACATCCACCAGCAGGTTGAAAGCACAGAGGAAATCCGCACCTAGGAGCGGGGTGGATACAGCAGCCATCACAAAGTCCCAGCCGAAACGTCGGCCGCCAAAACACACGTCCACATGTCTGATACCGTACGTCCGAATGGACGTGCCGTTGGCGGCGTCCATCTGGGGGCCGTGACTGTCGGTCATCGTGTCCACAGCTTGTGCTGGTAGTATGCTGCGTTGAGCGCCAGAGTCAACCAGCAGCCGCCGGCCCGACAAGGAGTCTCTGATGAACAACAGCTTGCAGTCACGGCCGGCGCCCATAGCCGTTAACGAGCGCCGGCCTTGGCGTTTCCCTGAACCCTGTAACTGCAGGGTTTGCGACACCGTTTTGCTTTTGCCCCAAACCTGGCATGGTAATAACAGAGCCCGTCGTCAGGTTGGCGGCGGGCTGTCACCGCAGCCGCGGTGTCCATATAGTCGTACACAGGTGGTGGTGGGGCGGTCTGGTGGGGTAGCAGGGCATGCACAAACTGTTGCCGGTTGGCCAGGAAAACCCTGTCTGCTTCAGCAGCCAGAGAGCGGTAGTCCTTGGAGGCGGCGAGAGGAGAACTGGCCAGTGCTGTGCGTACAGGTGCGGGGAGCTGCCTCAGAAAAATGTGTGTGAAAAGAAAGGCCGGATCAGCCGATCCCAGCACAGACAGCATTTTTTCCATTAACTCAGACGGTTTGCCGTCGCCGAGGCCATTCGGGGACAGTAAACGGTCTGCCTTCTCCAGCTCCGACAGTTCAAATAGTTTCAGGAGGAATGTCTTTATAGCATCGTACTTGCCAGCAGCTGGCGGAGCTTCCAACAGTGTCATTGCTCGCGCCGTTGTCGATGCGTCTAACGCCGCCACTACGTGGAAGTACTGCGTTGCATCCTGCGTTATCCCTCTCAGCTGGAACTGGGCTTCCACATGTTGAAACCACGGCCGTGGATTATGCTGCCAAAAGTCGGGTAGCTTCACAGTAGCGGTGTAAATGCTAGCGTTAGCAATAGCCATGTTGTTAGCACCGGCGTCGTCGTTGTCAGACATACTCGTATTAGTTGTTCGATCACGTCGGGGTCACCAATGTGGAGTTAGAAAACAACGAGACAGGAGACGTGAGAGTAGACGTAGTCGAGGTAGTTTACTAGCTCCAACTTTACATGTCATACATTCGACAACGACACTGAACTCTCTGGACCGGAAGCGGAAGTGCATTCTCTCTTAGGTGAATGTCTCTAGTTATATAGATGTGGGTCACCACACTACGTTGTTGAGTTAAAGCTACCAAAAAGTGGGTTGAAAAATACGAATAACCCATAATTTGGATTGTATCACTTGGGTTTAAATTAAGGACATGTGCCAGACACACATAATGGTTCCTTTACCTCCTACTTATTGAACCTAATTGGGGACCACCGTCTGTTGCAGCCTTCATCCGCCTTCACTGCCGTGGTGACCTGGAGACCTCTTCCGCCTGTTCCGCCGTTGAGGTCTTTGTTGGATCACACTTCGTCTGGAACCCCCCTCCCCCCCCTTGACCTATCCGCCTTGGGTGACCCTACCAGGAGCCAAGCTCCGGACGGCATCGCTCTTGGGATCACTGGTATACGCAAGCTTATCCACCACGGCAAGGTGGCGAGCCAACACACACACACACACACACACACACACACACACACACACACACACACACACACACACACACACAGAAATATGGACATAGGTTAATTGGACGTGGGTGTGCCTTCATGGCCCGCTGGGGTGCTGTCGACTCTCTCCCCCCTGGCTGCTGCTTCAGTCTCGGCCTTCATTCCATCTGCACCATCCCACAACCTGGCAGCCTAACACAATAACACACCAGTGAGTCATGTCGAACTACACCCGATTCATCCATCACAGCTCCTCTGAACAGCCCCTAGAGAGAAGACGATCAATATGGCGACATGCCCAGCCGTCATAGTCATTACATATGGCGTCTTCAAGACCCAATCTGGGATTTATTCGACCGTATAAAATCGAGGCGTATTTACTCCCATAATCGGCTCTGTGCATAACGACTGAGGATAGAAGTGTGGACGCAACTTGAAATGTACAACTTGAAACTTTCTGTGCACGTGAAACGCAGTTCTTTTATTGTTCTTTAACTGATTCTTTGCTAAACTGAATAAGCAGAGACAAGAAAACCAGCAGTTTCACTGGAACCTGGTCTTTATTTCTGCTCAGTGTGCAACTTTAAATGTGTTGAAAGACGAACTGGTTCGTATGACACTGAAAAATGCAACAAGCACGATAAAGACCAGATCCACTTGGTCAACACACACAATCTACACCGCTAGGTTTGCATTTCCCCCCCCCGGGCAGATCAATAATATTAATCCCCCTCCTCTCCCCATCGTTTCCCCCCTCTCGCCCCATCGTTTCCCCTCTCTCCCCATCGTTGGTCCCCCCTCTCCCCATCGTTTCCCTCCTCTCCCCAGCGTTTCCCCCCTCTCCCCATCGTTTCCCTCCTCTCCCCATCGTTTCCCCCCTCTCTCCCCATCGTTCCCCCCTCTCCCCATCGTTTCCCCTCTCTCCCCATCGTTTCCCCCCTCTCTCCCCATCGTTTCCCCCCCTCTCTCCCCATCGTTTCCCTCCTCTCCCCATCGTTTCCCCCTCTCGCCCCATCGTTTCCCCTCTCTCCCCATCGTTGGTCCCCCCTCTCCCCATCGTTTCCCTCCTCTCCCCATCGTTTCCCCTCTCTCCCCATCGTTTCCCCCCTCTCTCCCCATCGTTCCCCCCTCTCCCCATTGTTTCCCCTCTCTCCCCATCGTTTCCCCCCTCTCTCCCCATCGTTTCCCTCCTCTCCCCATCGTTTCCCCCCTCTCGCCCCATCGTTTCCCCTCTCTCCCCATCGTTGTTCCCCCCTCTCCCCATCGTTTCCCCCCTCTCTCCCCATCGTTTCCCCCTCTCTCCATCGTTTCCCCTCTCTCCCCATCATTTCCCTCCTCTCCCCATCGTTTCCCTCCTCTCCCCATCGTTTCCCCCCCTCTCCCCATCGTTTCCCCTCTCTCCCCATCGTTTCTCCCCTCTCTCCCCATCGTTGGTCCCCCCTCGCCCCATCGTTTCCCCTCTCTCCCCATCGTTTCTCCCCTCTCTCCCCATCGTTGGTCCCCTCTCTCCCCATCGTTTCCCCCTCTCCCCATCGTTTCCCCTCTCTCCCCATCGTTTCCCTCCTCTCCCCATCGTTTCCCCTCTCTCCCCATCGTTTCCCCCCTCTCTTCCCATCGTTTTCCCCCCTCTCACCCCATCGTTTCCCCCCCCTCTCTCCATCGTTTCCCTCCTCTCTCCCCATCGTTTCCCCCCCTCTCCCCATCGTTCCCCCCCCTCTCTCCATCGTTTCCCCTCTCCCCATCGTTTCCCCCCCCTCTCCCCATCGTTCCCCCCCCTCTCCCCATCGTTTCCCCTCTCTCCCCATCGTTTCCCCCCTCTCTCCCCATCGTTTCCCCTCTCTCCCCATCGTTCCCCCCTCTCTCCCCATCGTTTCCCCTCTCTCTCCCCATCGTTTCCCTCCTCTCCCCATCGTTTCCCTCCTCTCTCCCCATCGTTTCCCCTCTCTCCCCATCGTTTCCCCTCTCTCTCCCCATCGTTTCCCCCCTCTCTCCATCGTTTCCCCCCTCTCTCCCCATCGTTTCCCCTCTCCCCATCGTTTCCCTCCCCTCTCTCCCCATCGTTTCCCCCCTCTCCCCATCGTTTCCCCCCTCTCTCCCCATCGTTTCCCCCCCTCTCTCCATCGTTTCCCTCCTCTCTCCCCATCGTTTCCCCTCTCTCCCCATCGTTTCCCCTCTCTCTCCCCATCGTTTCCCCCCTCTCTCCATCGTTTCCCCTCTCCCCATCGTTTCCCCCCTCTCTCCCCATCGTTTCCCCCCTCTCCCCATCGTTTCCCCCTCTCTCCCCATCGTTTCCCCCCTCTCTCCCCATCGTTTCCCCTCTCTCCCCATCGTTTCCCCTCTCTCCCCATCGTTCCCCCCTCTCTCCCCATCGTTTCCCCTCTCTCTCCCCATCGTTTCCCTCCTCTCCCCATCGTTTCCCTCCTCTCTCCCCATCGTTTCCCCTCTCTCCCCATCGTTTCCCCTCTCTCTCCCCATCGTTTCCCCCCTCTCTCCATCGTTTCCCCCCTCTCTCCCCATCGTTTCCCCTCTCCCCATCGTTTCCCTCCCCTCTCTCCCCATCGTTTCCCCCCTCTCCCCATCGTTTCCCCCCTCTCTCCCCATCGTTTCCCCCCCTCTCTCCATCGTTTCCCTCCTCTCTCCCCATCGTTTCCCCCCTCTCTCCCCATCGTTTCCCCCCCCTCTCTCCATCGTTTCCCTCCTCTCTCCCCATCGTTTCTCCCCTCTCTCCCCATCGTTCCCCCCCCCTCTCCCCATCGTTTCCCCCCTCTCTCCCCATCGTTTCGCCTCCGTCCCCAGACGTTTCTTTGGGGAAGGGAGGCTCAACGTGACAGCTCAACAGATAAAAGATTGATTTTTCCATGATGGCAGATTGGCTCTTATCGACTTGGGAGTAATATTTTGCCCCAAGGGGCAGCTGGGACATTTACCAACTTAAACTAACATCGATGAAGGGCTGCCTCGGTCCTGTCGCTTTTCTTTATTTCTACTGATAACCCCGTTACCAAAGAGCACCTTCCTACCGTTGATATTTTCAAGTCTAGCTCAGCAGCGCCCCCTATACCTCTCTTTTATTCTTTCTCGTTTGTCTCTTCCCCAACATAACCTTTGCTTTGAACTAAATAAAGCCAACATTGGGAGAAATTCGATGGCGGGTGCGCCCTGGTTGCCTCTAAAGGAGACCGTCCTCCACCAGAAAACGTAACTATAGGTCGTTTGTACAAGCAGCCCACTATTCTGAGCCGTCCCTGTCACTGCTCCACCCCCTCTGCCGAGCCGGGGAGGGCTGCAGACTACCACATGCCTCCTCCATACATGTGGAGTCGCCAGCCGCTTTGTTTTCACCTG
>NC_079220.1:7961476-7988976 GCF_029633865.1 Lampris incognitus
GGGTCTACTCCGGGGTCTCCTCCCAGTTGGCCGTGTCCAGTAAACCTCAAAAGGAAGGTGCCCAGGAGGCATCATAATCAGATGCCCGAACCACCTCAACTGGCTCCTTTCGATGCGAAGGAGCAGCGGCTCTACTTCGAGCTCCCTCCCTTGTCTCAAATAATACCACAGAAAGGATCTATCAAGGCCTGTATGTCTAACAAGTTAAAAAACGCCAGATGTAAGTGATGGTCATAGTCGTTTTATGTGGAGAGGTGTAGACATCTACCCTGGATTCTGAGCTGAGCTTCAATACATTTATCTTTGAAAGGCAATCGATTGTCACATTATGGAGAACAATACTACAGGTACAGGGAACAAGCAGATTCACCTCAAAAATGTAAAGAAACTTGTACAAACAGCAATAGAACTTCAAATGTAATAAGCGGATGTCTGAACTTTTAACAACTTAAATCAAGCCCAAAATTTTCAATTTTATACAACTCTGACAACAAAAAAATCATAGATAACTTGATGCTGCTGTTAGTTTTTTGATCAATACTCAATTTTTGGAATGGAAATGCAGTCTTCTGGACTCAGTAATGGTTTCTTTGATTTACTACACACGAGTTGATGCAGACAGTTTGATTTGAGGCAGTACTACTGGTATCAAATTAATACTGTGAGTTCACTTCAAGTAACGTCGACTGGCATTCGGTGTTTTGCGGCCTGTCCAGGGTGTCTCCCGGCTTGCCGCCCAATGACTGTTGGGATAGGCTCCAGCATCCTCGCGACCCTGAGAGCAGGATAAGCGGTTTGGATAATGGATGGATGGACATCAGAGGTAACTTATTTCCATTGAGGTGCTCTTTCCCATGGATTCCTCCGGCAGCGTTTGGATACTACCTTGTTTGGCTCCATTCAGGAGCGACGTCACAGCCAATGTGGGCCCAGGGCCGGGGCCTTTCCCATTCGTCTCCCCAGCTTTGGCTTTAATTTCTGGGGAGGATGACTCGGCTGCCATGGGCGGCGCTTCTTTCTCCAAGCACAGGGCCTGCAAGCTCGGTGGCTGCAGGTTACTATTGCAGTTCTGGGCGATTCTGTAGATTTCGGTCATTTCCGTAACATCTTCCTCCTCATCTTCCTCCTCATCCCGAATTGCCCTCCGCAGGCTCTCGCGGGGCATCAGTACCCTCCTCCTCGCCTCCTGTTGCCGCTGGTACTCCGCTGGCTCATGGCTCTCCACCTTCCGCGAGGAGCGGCACAGAGCTTTCCGGAAGCCCCGCTTGAAGTTGTCTGACAAGAAGCCATAGACAATGGGATTAGCACAGCTGTTAGCATAGCCTAGCACAACTACGAAGTAGTAAATGCCCTGGTGCTCTGGGGGCAGGGACACCAGCAAGTTGATGATGTTGAGGGCGTAGAAGGGCAGCCAGCAGAAAACAAATACCGCCACCACTATTACCACCATACGCGTCACCTTCCGCTCCGATTTCTTGCGCTTGGTGGAGGTGGCGTGGACTTTTTTACCTGAGCTACGGATCTTGAAGACTATGAGCAGGTAGCAGAGACAGATGATGAGGAGTGGGCAGAAGAATCCCACCGTTGAGGTGTAGATAATGAAGGCAGCCCGCCAAATGTCAGCTGGCTGTGGCCAGGCAATGTTGCAGGTGCTGCCCGCCTTCTGGATGTTGGCGAAGATAACCACGGGCAGGACGACCAAGAATGACAGCGCCCACACTGTGCCATTCACCAGCTTGGCCACTTGAGGGCGCCGCCACTTGGAAGAGCGAATGGGATGGACCACGGCTAGGTAGCGGTCGACGCTCATCACTGTCAGGCAGAATATGCTGGTGAACTGGTTGATGGAGTCTACGGTCATGACGAGACGACACATGAAGGAGCCAAAGGGCCAAAACTGGAGGGTGTTCTGAACAGCCAGGAAAGGCAGGCCAAGCATGAACAGCTCATCGGCAATGGCTAGGTTAAGGATGTAGATATTAGTCACAGACTCTGTCTTAGAATAGTGTAGTACGATGTGAATGACTAAAGTGTTTCCGCCCAGACCGATGATACAGACAATGATGTATATGAGTGGGATGAGCACGCCAGCCACACCGGGACCCTGGTCCTCACGGCTGGGTGAGTTGGTGGAGTTGGTGGAGTTAAACAGTGTGCTGTCAAAGAAGGTGTTGTTGAACATAAGCAGGAATGGGGGGAGGCTAGAGGAAGGGCTTGCAAAGCTGCTGCTGTTGTCCCACATCTCATCAGCCATTCGCAGGACATCATCCATTGTCTCCTATCAATCTGTCTCTTGGTCTTTCAGTTGGTCTTCAGCTCCCACTCATCTGTCCTGTGGAGTGACAGAGCTGAAAAGTTAACAAACTGAGTAGTTCTTTAATATGTTTGCACATTTCATATAATCATGAGAGAGACTACAGTGAGAGGAAAAATGGGAAAAAAATTATGGAAAAGAAAGAAGTTAGAAACCACTAAAAGGTCTCAATTTTCTAGGGGTTGCTGAAAGAATCTGGACTGTACCCATTGGTTATTGTGCTGCTTTGGCAGTGTCCTAATGGGATTAGCCCTATATTCCCTCAGACCTGTGGGTTAACTATCAGTTAAGGTTAAGTCAAGGTAAGCGTTGGGTTAAGGTTAGGGCTAGGTATTGGTTGAGGTTAAGTGAGGTTAAGGTAGGTTAGGAGTTTAGGTAAGGTCAATGAATTAGGGTTGAGGGAACAGAGGGTTGAGGGAACATAGACACACTCCTGTCAAAATGGCAACAGCATGGGTAACCTACTCAACAAAATCTGTATGCAGAACCGCTCATTATACTGCAAAACATAACAGGGCTCTCACAGACCATCTAGAACTTGCTGACTTGCAAAAGTCAAATGGTCTCAACGTTGTCAGAGTACTGCCCTCCAGTTTCACACGTGCAGATATCATACAATTTAGTTAAAAAAAGGGAGCTGCATCAATGGCAAGCATAAAGTCTACAAAGCCAAAATCTCACCATTCCCACTGATGAGGGCACTGCTTCGAGCAAGAAATCATGCCTGGTTGTATAGCTAATGTGCTCAGTTAATAATTCTGAGTCAACTACTTTGTTTTTTAAGCTTGGTGGGAACTTGTATCTACGAGTGCAGATTCAGAAGGCATTACTGAGGCTCTTTTGAACTGTTTAATACGTCATGGCCTTGATGGTGCCTCTCTAAATGAGTGTTTGGTTGGGTTTAGCTCTGATGGAGCTTTGGTGAAAGCTAGTCCCCACGTCTGATTGGCTGGCACTGTTTGAACCACAGACTGCAGCTGTCTGTTGGGGATGCTGTCAGGCACTGCACTGAAATTAATATCTTTTCAAGTTTTATGGACAAATTATATTGTCTGTGCCACCATCCCCCCAAAATCTGAGAGAATTTAGCCCTGCAGTCTCAGAAATAGGCATTCGGATTAAAACGATTGGTCGAGGGTGCATCCAGGTAGCGTACCGGTCTATTACATTGTCTACCACCATGGGGATCGCCGGTTCGAATCCCTGTGTTACCTCCGGCTTGGTCAGACATCGCTAGAGACGCAGTTGGCCGTGTCTGCAGGTGGGAAGCCGCATGTGGGTATGTGTCCTGGTCACTGCACTAGTGCCTCCTCCGGTCAGTCGGTTGGGGCACCTGTTCGGGGGGGAGGGGAAACTGGGGGGGAATAGCGTGATCCTCCCACATGCTACATCCCCGTGGTGAAACTCTTCACTGTCAGGTGGAAAGAAGCGGCTGGCGACTCTACATGTATTGGAGGAGACATGTGATAGTCTGCAGCCCTCCCCGGATCGGCAGAGGCGGTGGGGCAGCGACCAGGACGGCTCAGAAGAGTGGGGTAATTGGCCAAGTACAACTGGGGAGAAAAAGGGGGAACCCCCCCCCCCCAAAAAAAAGATTGGGCGAGTCCTAGGTGTGGAATGGGTGTCTGCATCATACAGATCAGTGCATGCTGTTTGGACAATGCATGGTGCTCTTTATTCTCATTGGTGGAGGCCTGGTGAAGATACAGAATGCAATTGAAATGACAGATGCTTGTTTGAGGGAACTGCTACAAAGCTGTCTTCAGGCGACTTCATAAAGAACTTATGCTTGATGCTCTGGAGGAGCTCAAAGATGTGTCTGAAAGTTTGCAGTCAATGGACATTAACATCATCTCATGCTGTGAACATGAGATGATGTTAATGACCCACAAACTGATGTTTTTCTGGCCAGACAACACAATCCTGGACCACAATACAGACAGGCTGCTGATGCTGTTGAACCTGGAAGCTTCCATGGGGTAACAGTACAAAATTAGTCAAAGCAGAAATCAGTCAAGCCTCAGAAGTGTTTTCCCCCCTTTTTTCTCCCCAATTGTACCTGTCCAATTACCCCACTCTTCCGAGCCGCCCCGGTCACAGCTCCACCCCTTGTGCCAATCCGGGCAGGGCTGCAGACTACCACGTTTCCTCCGATACATGCGCTACGTCACCAGGGGGACATAGCACGTGGGAGGATCACGCTATTCCCCCCCAGTTCCCCCTCCCCCTGAACAGGTGCCCCGACCGACCAGAGGAGGCGCTATTCCAGCGACCAGGACACACACCCACATCCGGCTTCCCACCTGCAGACAGGACCAATTGTTTCTCTAGGGACATCCGACCAAGCCGGAGGTAACACGAGGATTTGAACTGGCGATCTCCGCGTTGGTAGGCAACGGAATATAGACCGCTATGCTACCCGGACGCCCACACATTTTTTTAGGAAGCACTCACTGACAGCATAAGCACACAAATGGTGACTGAAAACGAAACATCAGTTTCTGACCAAATCAACGTTCTTACGCCAAAAGCATGGCCATCAGCTTTACCGATATGTGGAGGAGGACAGAAGACAGCTCCGTGAGCTTTTTGACGTCAGCATCTCTGGTGTTGGAAAGAGATACAGAGATTTCAAAGAGCATCCAGAAATTCCTATGACTCATGCGCTGCTTAAACTGCAGCAAGCAGTAAAATCACATGCTGTTAAACCGTGCTGACAGTGAAAGAGGATTCTCTGAAACGAATAATAACTAACGCCACTATGGACACAACTAGACATCAACAAGGACTCAGCACCGACGTTTTTCTTACACTATTCTAACCTGTATTTTTAACCCCCCCCCCAAAAAAAATCACAGCTGAGGGGAACACAATTTATAACAAGGCGACTTGGAGAGCAGGGTTTTGGAAGATAAGGGATTTAATGTGTGAGTGTGTTCCAGGGTTTATCAGGGCACAGGTAGTGGTAGAGGAAGTGAGGGCAAGGGGGGGGTGAAATGAGGCTGGGAACAGCGAAGAGGATGATGGAAAAGATTGGGGGGGGGTGCCGCGAGAATGGGTCAGTATGATTGAGAGAGAGGCTGTGTTGGATGAGGAAGGGGAGATAGACATGTATATGGGAGAAGGAGAGAGGAGAGTCAGTCTGATGAGTGTGAAAACGAGAGTGATGTATAGACGTCCTACCTAAGACGACCATGGGCGGTCAAAATGACCGCCGGTTTTTAAACTCTATATTCTGTCAAGATAAATACCCAGTTGAGATATTAAAGCATTACATATTGTAGCGAATTCGGGGGGCAGTCCGGGAACCGCCACAGCCGGGACGCGAACCCGTGTCTCCCACTCCGCAAGCGACAACGTTACCCAGTCAACTAAAGGGTCTGACCCTTGAAGGGTTAATGTTGTCGCTTGCGGAGTGGGAGACACGGGTTCGCGTCCCGGCTGTGGCGGTTCCCGGACTGCCCCCCGAATTCGCTACAATATGTTAGCATGTCTGTTATGAAACTAAGTGACACCAAAATTAACATTTTAACAACTTTAATAGTATTTTTCAAACAATTTAAAATGGCCGCTGTCCAACGCCTGTAAATACTGCAACGCGTCGGTGGTAGTCACGGTGTGTCTGTAACGGCGTCTGTAACCAGACATGTTGGACATAATCAGAAATCAAGTTCAGACTATTTCTCTGCACTGGAGGGCGCTAGTGTGTTTCTAGGACAGAGCAACAAACTTCACGAAGGAAATGACGCGACCAGCACGCGTCATAGTGACATGACACGCACGATCACGCCAAATTACGAGCCGTCATTTTGACCGCTCATGGTCGTTTTGGGTAGATCTTATCATAACTTTTTTATGCAATTGATCTAAAACTCATTCTAAATGCAAATATATGCTATCTTATGAGCATTCACGGAGCGGCAGGTCTGTATCTTTATTCTATTTTATTGCTCGCAAAGTTATTAAACTTTGAAAACCCAAAACGGTCCAAATGACGGCCTTGGTCGTTCTTGTGTTGAGAGGGAAAGAGGTGAGAAGACCGGCTGCGGAGAGAGCGTGGTAGAGGGTGATGAATGAGATGGGTGTAGGGAGGCTGTGGAGGAATCAGAGTGAAGTGGAACAGTGCTGAATGTGAGAATTTGGACTTTCTATTAAGGCACAATAGGTGTTCAATAATGTAATAATCAGTAAGTTCGATGTGAATGTGAAGAGGGAATGTGATGTGTGGCGGTGTAGGGGGGGGAAACATTTATGCACGAGCTTGTTGAATGTTGTGAGCCGGAGGGCTACATGTTGAAAATGAAGGAATTAATAACTAGATGTTAGACAGGAGGTTTTGTTGACAGAATGGGATGGAGAGAATTGTGATTGTTTGGGATGACTGGCAAAGTGAACGGATATAATGTTAATTTATTAAATTATGTTTTAAGCCAGGGTGGTATGCCGGCGCAGTGGCTAATGCGGTCGCCTCACAGCAAGAAGGTCCTGGGTTCGAGCCCCAGAGTAGTCCAACCTTGGTGGGTCGTCCCGGGTCGTCCTCTGTGTGGAGTTTGCATGTTCTCCCCGTGTCTGCGTGGGTTTCTTCCGGGGGCTCCGGTTTCCTCCCACAGTCCAAAGACATGTAGGTTAGGTGACTGGGCCATACTAAGTTGTCCCTTGGTGTGAATGTGTGTCGGCCCTGTGATGGCCTGGCGGCCTATCCAGGGCGTCTCCCCGCCTGCCGCCCAATGACTGCTGGGATAGGCTCCAGCATCCCTGCGACCCTGAGAGCAGGATAAGCGGTTCAGATAATGGCTGGATGGATGCCACACTATGTATTGTCAGTGAAACCTGCAATTGTTTTCGCAAGAAAGTCACGACCTACAGTTGGAGACGGATAAATCAATGTTGATTGAATAATAATGAAAATGTAATTGGGGTAAACAAGCACTGATGTTCATTTCTTTGGGCCTCCTTTTGGACCAGTGGGATCCAGAAAAATATGGCAAAGGATGGGTGCTTCAGAAGAAGAAGAAGACACTTTATCGTCAGCGTACATAATGAAATTAATGAAATCCATCCTCTGCATTTCAGCCATCCTACTGTATAGAAGGAGTGGGCAGCTGCAGCACCCGGGGACCAACTCCAGTTCCTCTTTCCATTGCCTTGCTCAGGGGCACAGACAGGAGTATTAACCCTAACATGCATGTCTTTTTGATGGTGGGGGAAACCGGAGCACCCGGAGGAAACCCACGCAGACACGGGGAGAACATGCAAACTCCACACAGAAAGGACCCGGGACGGCCTGGGGTTCGAACCCAGGAAATTCTTGCTGTGAGGCAACAGCTCTAACCACTGGGCCACCATTTTAAAAGAAGGTCAGCTGATCACATAGCCTCTCCACAAAGAAAACAAGTCCATCGGAGCTTGTGAATTATTTTGAGGTGAGCCATTTCCCTCGGCGGCACCAGATCCCCCCGCCTCCCAAACCCCACTTCAACCCCCTGAGTGTAAATGTTCACACAGATGTGAATCCAACTCTCTGTAGATACAGGTTGCTCCCATTTACCAAGCTGATGCAATGAATGTAAACAGGAGTTACGTTATGTATGTTTATCATTTGAATTATTCATCAGAAAGTGAATGCTCCGCAACAACAATCCACATCGACACGACTTTTATGTATTTTCTGCTTATTTCTGACAATTTCTTACCACGCATATGATAAAACATAACTTCTCTTAAACTCAGCAAAATGTGGACTACCCTGCTTGTTGCTTCCTCGGGAAATATTTGTGTTGTTAAATATAGAAATCACGCCATTGTCCTTGTTCCCCATCCACACGGTTCCCTATATATCCTAGTAGCATGATAGCACTTGGTAAACATCGGGACACAAAGAGCCATGGACATCTATAGCTCTGACAACGACTCCGAGAGGATAAATTCTGAGTCTCATCAGCAGCCAGTCAGACCAGCTTGGTCTAGTCAGAAAGGCACGAACTGAGGAAGCCTCTTGGATGAGAGGCGAAACGTCTTCACGGATATATACCAAGTCCAGTTGCACTTGATTCAACTCCTTTGGCTAACCATGACCTGGATGAATGAGAACATTCACAGACATGATAGCACTCCGTTTTTTTTTTTTTTGGTGAACCCCCCCCCCTTTCCTCCCCGACTTTACTTGGCCAATTACCCCACTCTTTCGAGCCGTCCCAGTCGCTGCTCCACCCCCTCTGCAGACTGCAGGGCTGCAGACTACCACATGCCTCCTTCACTACATGTGGAGTCGCCAACCACTTCTTTTCACCTGACAGTGAGGAGTTTCGCCAGGGGGACGTAGCACGTGGGAGGATCATGGTTTTCCTCCCAGTCCCCCCGCCCCCCTTGGACAGGCGCCCTGACCGACCAGAGGAGGCACTAGGGCAGTGACCAGGACACACCCACATCTGGCCTCTCACCTGCAGACACAACTACGATAACGACACATATCATGATATAGGTCATTCATGTCACGATAACAACACATGTCACGATATAGGTCATTCATGTCACGATAACAACACATGTCACGATATAGGTCATTCATGTCACGATAACAACACATGTCACGATATAGGTCATTCATGTCACGATAACAACACATGTCACGATATAGGTCATTCATGTCACGATAACGATACAAATCTCGATATAGGTCATTCATGTCACGATAACGATACGCATCACAATATAGCACATTTTCTGTAAATTGAATGAATAAGTAGTTTCTATAAAATGACCACATGGAAAGGCCTATTTCTCATTACATCTTCAATTATATACTCGACAAATACGTAATTCATATTTGATTATTTTTCTCCTTTTATTTCGAACCTTTGCACTAGCTTTCAATTAAGCATATAACAAAATAAAATTGTTGCCATGTCATTGCAGATGTAAGTCGTGTCTTTGTGGTTCTTTGACATATGGTGTGCCTCGGGCAAAAGACTCTTGCAACGCCCGAGTCTGGGGTTTGTTATGAGTACTCGACTGTACTTTTGCGGCTCTCATTTGGAGACTCTCTCCGTACTGTTTGACATGATTCTTGCGTATGTGGTAAAAGAGGCTCGTGGTGTTTGAGTCTGTTGTGGGGACCGGGGTGCGGCATATTTTGCAAAGCATGATTTTCTGGTCCGCGTCAGACTTTTCATACCCAAACCGCATTCATAAGCCCCTCTTTTAGGTACAAGCTCCTTGTTTTGTCCTGGCTGGTTGGAGCCCTTCTGTTCGGAATTACCCCATTCTGCGTTACTTTCACTGTCCTCCATGTTTGTTTGTATTCAGGGGTGAAAATCTGATATCAACTTTGGAGGGGGCAATTACATGAAATTTTCTCAAGCGCAATTCATGAGGGGGGACACCAAAAGTAGTGCTGTACATCAGGGGCGAAATATTGGGGGGATATATCATATTTTTCCCAGGATGGGGGGGTCGTGCCCCCCCCATCCCCTCCCGGGACTTCTGCCTATGTTTGTATTGCCTTAATGCAGCTTTCCTGCCTGCATCCCAGATAGCAGACACATTTGGGTCTATTCTGGGGAACTTTTGGTACTTACGGCTCAGTTACGGCACTGGCAACTGTGGGCCAGACATGGCCCAAATGTCATAAGCCGGGTCTGTCTTGGGTTACGGCAAGTGTTGTGTGGGCTGGACATGGCCCAAATGTAATGAACCGGGCTTGACCTGGGTTAGAGCACATACTATGTGGGCCAGATGTGGCCCAAGTGTGGCTGAGTTGAGGCAGCCACATTCACCCTGAGTCAACGCGGTCATTCAAGGCCAAATGTGGGCCGTAAGATAACTGCAGATGTGGGCCATATTTGGGCTTTCTGTGGGCAATATTTAGGATTAAGTGGGCAATATTTGGGATTCTTTGCTATCCATGGTCGGTACTGTGCAAAGAGCGGAAAGGGTCGTCCAAATGACGAAAAATATCGCTGTAAAGTGTGTGATTTGTGACACAACGAATTAAACAATAGCGCTATCGTCACATGATATTGCACAGCCCCAGGTACACACATTCAACATTGCATCCTGGAACAACTCCCTAACGGAGAAAAGCAAGAAAAACCTTACAAGAATCATCGAGCACGTGACCAAAATCATTGGCACTGCTCAAACCCGACTCTTATACCTTTACAGTCATGCACTAAAGGAAAGGCAGACTCCATCACTGAAAACCCTTCACAGCCCGTTCACCACTCTTCTTAGCTACGCCCACCAGGCAGATGCTTCAGAGCACCTCTGCCAAAATGAGAACTTAAAACACGCTTTCATTTTCACTGCAATATCCATTTTATACAAGGCCAACTAGACTGTCACTACCTTTTAATGCAGCTTTGATAGAGATAGATAGATAGATAGATAGATAGATAGATAGATAGATAGATAGATAGATAGATAGATAGATAGATAGATAGATAGATAGATAGATAGATTATCATCCTCTAAGTATAGAAGGAAACTCCTTTTCATGAAAAGTGCAAGTACAAAGAAACTGACAGACACACAACTGAGTAAATCCGATATTACACGGTACTACAGTAACACATATGAACTACAAGAGATGTCTACTACTACTACTACTACTACTGCTACTGCTACTGCTACTATTGTCGGCTGCTCTCGTTAGGGGGCGCCACAGCGGATCATCCATTTCCATCTCTTCCTGCCCTCTGCATCTTCCTCTGTCACACCAGCTACCTGCATGTCCTCCCTCACCACATCCATAAACCTCCTCTTTGGCCTTCCTCTTCTCCTCTTCCTTGGCAGCTCCATATTCAGCATCCTTCTCCCAATATACCCAGCATCTCTCCTCCACACATGTCCAAACCATCTCAATCTTGCCTCTCTTGCTTTGTCTCCAAACCGTCCAACCTGAGCGGTCCCTCTAATATACTCGTTCCTAATCCTGTCCTTCTTCATCACTCCCAATGAAAATCTTATCATCTTCAACTCTGCCACCTCCAGCTACGCCTCCTGTCTTTTCATCAGTGCCACTGTCTCCAAACCATATAACATAGCTGGTCTCACAACCATCTTGTAAACCTTCCCTTTAACTCTTGCTGGTACCCTTCTGTCACAAATCACTCCTGACACTCTTCTCCACCCACTCCACCCTGCCTGCACTCTCTTCTTCACCTCTACTGCACTTCCCGTTACTTTGTGCAGTTGACCCCAAGTATTTAAACTCATACGCCTTCTTCACCTCTACTCCTTGCATCCTCACCATTCCACTGTCCTCCCTCTCATTCACGCATAGGTATTCCATCTTGCTCCTACTGACTTTCATTCCTCTTCTCTCCAGTGCACACCTCCACCTCTCCAGGCTCTCCTCCACCTGCACTCTACTCTCGCTACAGATCACAATGTCATCCGCGAACATCATAGTCCACTGAGACTTCTGCCAGATCTCGTCCGTCAACCTGTCCATCACCATTGCAAACAAGAAAGGGCTCAGAGCCGATCCTTGATGTAATCCCACCGCCACTTTGAACCCATCTGTTGTTCCAACTGCACACCTCACCACTGTCACACTGCCCTCATACATATCCTGCACCACTCCTACATACTTCTCTGCAACTCCTGACTTCCTCATACAATACCACACCTCCTCTCTTGGCACCCTGTCGTATGCTTTCTCTAAATCTACAAAGACACAATGCAACTCTTTCTGGCCTCCTCTATACTTCTCCATCAACATTCTCAAAGCAAACATCGCATCTGTGGTGCTCTTTCCTGGCATGAAACCATACTGCTGCTGCTGATCATCACCTCTCCTCCTCTTAACCTAGCTTCTATTACTCTTTCCCATATCTTTATGCTGTGGCTGATCAACTTTATACCTCTGTAGTTGCTACAGTTCTGCACATCGCCCTTATTCATTAAAACTGGTACCAGTATGCTTCTTCTCCACTCCTCAGGCATCCTCTCACTTTCCAAGATTGTGTTAAACAATCTGGTTAAAAACCCCACTTCCATCTCTCCTAAACATCTCCATGCCTCCACAGGTGTGTCATCAGGACCAACTGCCTTTCCACTCTTCATATCTGCCCTCACTTCCTCCTTGTTAATCCACTGCACTTCCTGATTCACTATCTCCACATCATCCACCCTTCTCTCTCGCTCTCGTTTTCTTCATTCAACAGCCCCTCAAAGTACTCCTTCCACCTTCTCAGCACACTCTACTCGCTTGTCAGCACAAATATGGTCCAAATATGCCAAATCAAATGTGGGCCTTTGTTGGCAAAGATGCGGTACTGTCAGCAACATGTAATCTGGATGTGACCCTGAAGTGGCGCGTGTGGTAAATGGTGAATCACAAAATAAATATAGGCCACCTTTGGCAAATATATGGCACATGCGGCATTGGATACAGGAGTGGATCACCCAAGTGCAATCATTCCACGCGGTATGTGGGCCAGATAAACATGTCAGTGTGGGACAGGTCCGGGCTACAGCCATTTTGCTATCTGGGAATGGAAAAGGAACTGGATTTGGTCCCCGGGTGCAGCATGAAGGCGGCAGCCCACTGCTCTTAGCTGCACAGATCCCAGCTAGGATGGGTTAATTAGCAGTAAATGAATTTCCCCAAGGGGATTAATGAAGGAAATTTATTAAAGGGATCTCTTTTTATTTCAATATGTCTCCATGGAGCTCAACAGAGATCAGTGTGTATACTGAGAAATAGCCATAAAGGAAGTGAAAAAAGAAAAGATATTTGCCTATTTACTGGGGAAATGGGATTTCATTCATGGTGTTGCACGTCACTATCAGAAAATCAACAGTGAGAATAACACAGATGTGCCCTTATTGATAGGCTTCATCAAACAACCCGGCAGAGAGGTTATCGTCACCTCACTGGAAGCAGCTGCAGAGTCAGACGAACGGCGTCCGGCCTCCGAGCTCGACGGCTGCCCAGTTTCAAACCAAGCCAAGAGGAGAGGAGAAAGACATAAAAACCCATGCAGCCCCTGAAACGGTGCTAACGACGGAGATGAAACCACATTTTACGTCTCTTAATGAGACATCTGAGACCTGGGTAATTTCTTTGCATCGTGCACTCAGCAGATTGTCCCATTTTTCATTTTTCCAATAACTCCCTTTTTTTTTTCCTTTCTTGATTCATAAACATTTTCTCAGACGCTGAATTTCACTGGTTCCAAGCGCCGGAGGAGCCAGAAAGAGAGAAAGCTCGGTTGGAGAGAGCCACGAATCAAACTGAACCAAACGGATGGCACTGCATGACGGGATACCAGGAGAAGATTTCTTTGCAAATTATAGAAAGAGTGGAAAAATAAAACCAAACAAAAAAAAAATCCATTAGAGCCATGACACTTTTGGATGGACGGCGTTTGAAAAGTTGACACGCCGGCGCGTGATTAAAGTGGCTGCGGTGGTCAAATGTCCCGTGGAGGAGGGCTGCCTCGCGGTAGGCGCACATGTGGGATAAGGGGAGCATAAAATCAGCATCCGGGATGAACAGTGCTGTAGTCACGCTTCTTGACTGTGTTGATAAAGCCAACCAGGTGGTGGACGGCGGTGTGGTGATTCAGGACACGTCGACTCCCGTTCTGCCGCTGGCTAATCCTGCCACGAGAATCACCCTTTCTAATGCTCCCCCCGTACATGAGGAACGCCGCTTTGGAGAAGGAGCTTGCAAGATATGGACAGCTAGTGTGCCCGATAAAAATGGCCTCTTCCGGTTGCCAGTCTCCTCGCTTGAGCCACGTTGTGTCCCATAGGGGGCGAGGTTTCATGATTCTGAAAAACAATGTGGAGGGTTTGGATCTGAAGCGTAAGTTCAGGATCGACGAGTTTGAATACACTGTATTTTTTTACATCCGGTATGATGAAATGTGTTGGCTGTCGGTCAGAGGGGCATTTAATGAGGTCTTGTCCCAAAAGGAGTGAGAGTAGGTCTGATCCTCAAGGGCCGCCATTGTCCCCCGATGCCGCCATGAGTGGCGCAGTTCCGGCTGAAGATGGCGCTGCCGAGTCGGTGCAGGGTAGACAGGAGGCCGGGGAGCGAGGGGCAGGAGAAACAGACCAGGCGGTGAAACAGAAAGAGACTGGGGCTGGAGAACACAAGGAAAACGGACGGCCTGAGGAGGCAGGAGAGGAAGATGGGCAGGTTGAGCAGGTTAAAAAAGGTGATCACGATGGGAAGGTGTCAGAACTTGAGCAGGTGGAAGCTGATGGCCAGGATGAGCAGGTACGGGAGGATGAACAGAATACAAAAGGGAATGAAAACAGCGAGAGCAGGGAGAGCATCAAACCGAATTGTGGTCGGAAGAAGCAAATACATCAGACTGCCACTAGAGTGGCAGAGTCTGTACTTGAGGAAGAGGAAGAGATGGTGGTGGTTGAGGAAATAAAACCAAAAAAAGTCTATTAAAAGGAAGCCCACAGAAGGTAGACGGGAAAAGTTGAAAGCAAAGAGGGTTTCAAGAGGTAAAAAGCCACCGTCCTCTCCGTCTGAGGAGGACCCAGAAGAACGTGACCGTGAGTTAGTTTCCACCCCTGGAACACAGGTGGACGCTGAAGGGAGCACTGCTTTCCTGGAAAATCAGGAAGTTTTTACAGGTCACCACGGGTTTGAGGGCGGTCAAGGTGGAAAATGACTTTCCGGACTTGCGGCTTTTTGTTGACTCGGTCAAATGTTTTATGAAACACACAGCAGACTTGGAGGTAAACACATTTACTGACCAGGAAATCCTTAGACTGAGAAAACTTGTGCGGAAAGTAAAATGGCAACTCATTGATTGATGACGTTCAAGACGAGTTTGGTTGACGCGCGAGTTACACTGGGCGATGTTCCTCTTACTGCTGCTGATTCATGGAGCCAGAGTGGTTGTCCACGACTGGTGCTCTCCAGGACTTTCCCAGAAACTGGTTTCCACCACGACCATCACCCTACAGCGCATGGTGGCTGCAGCGGGACTGGGACTCGACAACACCGAGGCGGTAGCTCGGCTGCTCGACATGAGGTCGATATTTTGCACAAGAGACTTTTTAAAGCTACGAAGTAAAAAAACTGTCAGAAGAGGAGCCGAAGATGATGACGGCCTACGACAGGGGAGCAGAGCATCCACACAGACATGCCCCCCCCCCCCCCAGAACTTGGTGTGCTTAGTGGGAGTTGGTGAAGATCTGGTTTTGTTTTTATTTGTATTATGTAAATCATGTGAGCACAACATCCATTGCACGTTGTCCATCTTGGGAGAGAGACCCCTCCTCCGTTGCTCTCCCTGAGGTTTCCTCCTATTTCTTCTCCCTGTTAAAGGGTTTTTTTAGGGAGTTGCCCCCTCATTCGATGTGAGGGCCTAAGGGCAGGATGTTGTGTTGCTGCACAGCCCCTGAGGTGAATTTGTGTTTGTTATGTTGGGCTATTTTATTTTGAAGCTCTGTTCTTACAAACACTTGTTTAGACTACTCAATGGTCTTTTTTCCCCCCCTGAAACCTTTTTGTTTTTGTATGAGCTGGATGATAAAGAGATGATTATGTTTGAGTACCAGCTGTTGGACTGTAATGTATTCTGAATAAATGTACCTTTTTAAAATAAAAAATTCTCTTTCTGGCTCTCTCTCGTTAGCTTGTTTAAACATTACATTTCCTGGATATCAGACTTATCAAGCACCGGATCATATGTCATTTATTGTGAAAACAGCGCCGGCCTAAGACGGTCTCCGGTGGCCACTGCGTGTGTCATATCTTTTTCGTACCTCGTTAATCTTTCTGTCCGAGGTAAGCAAGCCTCAAGACTTGTTAAACCTGTGCCTTTCAAACACAACTCTCCAGGGGGGGGGGGGGGCTATTCAATTAGCAAATTGACATTTTGACAGAGCGCGAGAGCGAGAGGGGGAGAGCAGAGAGAGAGAAGGAGAGTGAGCGGGAGGGGGGGAGAGAGAGAGGGTGAGATAGAGAGTGAGAGAGGGAGGGAGAGAGAGAGAGCAGGAGGGAGAAGGAGAGCGAGCGGGAGGGGGGGAGAGAGAGAGGGTGAGATAGAGAGTGAGAGAAGGAGAGAGCAGGAGGGAGAAGGAGAGCAGGAGGGAGAAGAAGAGCGAGCGGGAGGGGGGGAGAGCGAGAGGGTGAGATAGAGAGTGAGAGAGGGAGGGAGAGAGAGAGAGCAGGAGGGAGAAGGAGAGAGGGTGGGATAGAGAGTGAGAGAAGGAGGGAGAAGGAGAGAGGGTGAGATAGAGAGTGAGAGAAGGAGGGAGAAGGAGAGCAGGAGGTAGAAGAAGAGCGAGCGGGAGGGGGAGAGAGAGAGGGTGGGATAGAGAGTGAGAGAGGGAGGAAGAGAGAGAGAGCAGGAGGGAGAAGGAGAGCGAGTGGGAGGGGAGGGAGGGGGAGAGAGGGTGGGATAGAGAGTGAGAGATTGAGAGAGAGAGAGAGAGAGAGAGAGTCACTCTGTGATGAGTCCTTTTGCATCCATCTTCTTTTCTTCAAGTGACGTGTGTGCAGGGCCATTTGTCTGAGAGAAAAGGCCGTACAGTATGCACACTGTTTAGAGCAAAGTGCTTAAAGAAGATGAAGCCATAAATCGTAAAGGCCACTTCAAGCCTGATCAATACACCCACAGCTGAGAAGAATGGGGGAAGGCATGCCTTACACACATACACACATACACACACACTTTTTTTTTTTTAGCTTTAGGTTGTCCGTCGTGTCCGATGATGACAATCCTGCCTCTGTCACTTGTGAGTCTCCTTATGGCTGTAAAGCCCAATCCGCGATCCACAATGTCTGCCGCAGACAGAACAGGTGAAATCACTGACTGGGGGTGTAGGTGTGGTACTGGCTTCATGTCTCTTCAGACGTCTTCTGGTCCGTCGATCACCGCGGTCCTTCTCGAGGTTTTGCACCCCTTGTTGACAGAGCTGCCGCCAGATGGAGCGTTGGGCGGCAGTGTCTTCCAGCTGGCTCGGGTTCAGGCCGCACTTTTTTATGATGGTCTTCAGCTGGTCTTTGTACCGTTTTTCTGGCCCCCTGCCAAGCGGCGGCCAAGGTGTAGCTGGCCATACAGCACTTTACGCGGTAAGCGCTCCTTTGGCATCCTGATGACGTTATCCTCAGGATGCATTGTAGGCATCTGATGTGGAAGGCCTCAAGCATCCTGAGGTGGTGGCTGTACAGGGTCCACGCCTCACAGCTGTAGGAGAGTCGTGATGACAACTGCCAAGTAGACAGATATTTTGGTGTGGAGGTTGAGGTCTTTGTTTTGAAAGACCCTTCTCCTAAGTCTGCCAAAAGAGGATGACGCTTGTTTAATCCGGTTTTGCATCTCCCTGTCGATGCTGCAGTCGTCAGAGAGGAAGCTGCCCAGGTATTTGAAGGATTCCACTGTTGCAAGTGGTTTGTCGGAGATGTTGAAGGTTGGTGAATGAGATGGAGGAGTAGATGCCCACTGGCATACTACTTCAGTCTTTGTCACGTTTATAGAGAGCCCCAGCCTACTATACGCCCTTGCAGCAGCTGCAAGGGTAGCTTGTAGTGCCTCGGATGTGTGGGCCACAACTGCACAGTCATCTGCGTACTGTAACTCGATGATGTGCTCAGATGTAATTTTTGTGACCGCTTGGAGCCTACGGATGTTAAATAGGTTTCCATCTAGTCTGAAGTCCACAGTAGCCCCACAGTCCTTCCTGATTTCCTTGTGGAGCAGCAATGTCACACACAGGAGGAATATGTTGAAGAGAACTGGAGCAAGGATGCACCCCTGACGTACCCCGGTGCACACCCTGAAGGGCTCGGATTCCTGGCCTCCAATGGTCACACGTGCCATCATCCCCACGTGAAATCTTTGAAGGATGTTGACAAACTTTCGTGGACAGCCAAACTTCAGGAGGATGTTCCATAGGATGTCCCTGTTGACTGTGTCGAAAGCCTTTGACAGGTCAATGAAGGCTATGAAGAGGTTCTGATGTTGCTCCCTACACTTCTCTTGGAGTTGCCGTGCTGTGAACACCATGTCCACAGTACTCCTATTCCTCCTAAACCCACACTGTGACTCAGGCAACAGCTCCTCTGAGATGTGTTTTACCAGCCTGTGTAACATGAGTTTGGCCAGGACTTTTCCAGCAACAGCCAGTAGTGAAATGCCACGGCTGTTGCCACAGAGGGACTTGTCTCCTTTGCCTTTATATATGGAGATGATGTTAACATCCCTCCACTGCTGAGAGACACAGTATGCACACTGTTTAGAGCAAAGTGCTTAAAGAAGATGAAGCCATAAATCGTAAAGGCCACTTCAAGCCTGATCAATACACCCACAGCTGAGAAGAATGGGGGAAGGCATGCCTTACACACATACACACACACACACACACACACACACGCCTTATTGTAGCTACTGCCAAAGAAAAAGTTGTGGGTGTTAAAGGACATCCCTGCTCACAGACACCCTTCATCAAGACAGAGCACTCTGTATAAACAATGTACAAATGAGAAACAAGGAAACAAGGCAGCCATACACACACATTATATATACCGAAACACATACTGCATCTCCTAAATGAACAAATCTGATGACGCCGCTTTGTATCTTTCTTTATAGTAAAGAACTATAAACAAATACAGTTGAAAAAGAAAAGGAAAACCTAAAAAACAAGGTTAAAGAATCTATAAAATGATACTTTTTGTGCGTTTCGTGCGCGGCATTCAACTCAGCCGGAGTTGACGTCAGCGTGTTTCTACAGCGCGCTTTATCACCCAAGCCTCCTTTATCGGGTTAGGCATTAACTATTTCAAGGTGGTGATTTTTACTGGAAAGAAAACATCTATATGAAATATGTGAATCTCACATAAATTGTTCAAAAATCAATCCCGGGTTGGAGCCTCCCGCCAGACGTAGGTACAAGACCACCTCTGAGGAAGAGAAGGCAGCAGGGGAAGTGAAAGGCCTTCATCTGAGGTGAGGAAAACAACAACAAGAAAGCCCAGCGTGAGGCTATCAGCACTGCTGAAGGTGAAAGAGGCCTTATCAGAAACACAAGGAAGTGCTTTGTGGAGCTGACCCAAGCCAAGGAGTAACCACTGCTGAGATTACAAACCCTTCTCGTCGAAAGCCCGGTGACCTTTTGAGTCGCGGGTCATTCTCAACCGAGTAAGTTTTTGGGCAAAGTCGATTTAATTGAACAATGGGGATGGTAACTACCAAGACACGCATGAGTAAAATGGACTTTTCTTATTGGATAAATTCACAGATCCAGTGTATTAAAGTTAAGTAGTTTGAATCCTTTGTGTCACGGGGATGAATAGTAATTTGCTGTTAAACTTGAATGTAAGGTGAATATGGAATAGTTATTCCTGTGACACAAAGAACTCAAAATACTTGCATTTAGCACAATGTGATTTGAGAATTTATCTCACACGGTATCTGGTGTAGACTATATTTAACGGTCAATTTTAAGTCAATTTTACTTGTATAGCCCAAATCACAAATTAGAAATTTGCCTCAAGGGGCTTTACAGCAACACAACAGCAACAACAGCACATTATAATGACGAGGAAGCGAACTAGACTCATTTTACCCATATATTACCCAGTAACTACCACTCATCATAGTTCAACTGCATCTCTTTTACTCGCATGGAGTGGCATGGCTCAGGAGGTACAGCGGGTCGTCTAGTCATCGGAAGGTTCCTGGTTCGATCCCCGGCTCCTCCGGAGAGCGTATCAAAATGCCCTTGAGCAAGACGCTGAACCCGTATGATACATACGTATTATATATGGCCTGGCGGCCTGCCCAGGGTGTCTCCCCGCCTGCCGCCCACTGACTGCTGGGATAGGCTCCAGCATCCCTGCCACCCTGACAGCAGGATAAGCAGTCTGGATAATGGATGGATGGACAGCCATAGTATCCATAATCCACAATACTACAAATCTGTAGTATTTCACTGCTGTATGGATCAGATTTGTTAATATCACGGGGTGCAGGCACATGACAGAGGACAACGGAAGGACTTCTCTTTTCAATTATAGTCTACTGCATCCAATCTTAATCTCCCCCCCGGAGGCAGAGAGCAGTCCCTCTGGGCTTTGTAAGTCTCGGCTGTGCGCTTGTGAGCATTTTGCATTTATGAATGAGTGAAGTAATGGAAGCAAAAACACACACATTGTTCCATTTAGTTTTTTGTCCTTGATTCCCTTGCTGTCTAACGCACTCCCCCACTCCCTCGCTGAAGCGTTGCCTTTACCTTCCCATGATGCACAGAGCACACCGTTGGATGGCTTAAGATAGCGTCTAAGCTCAGGGAGGCATGTTTTCATTTCATAATTTCAGAGTTCTGGGCTGTTTTTGAGGGTGTATTTGGGTGTTATTTAGGGGTTTTGAGGTTGGCTTCTTGATTGAGAAACCGACCTTGAGATTGAGGTTGATTTTGACACATGCTGAGAGTTTGGTAGAGTGACATCAGAAATATGGTATATATCCAACAATAAGGTACACATAGAGGAATAAGGTAGATATAGAGGAATAAAGTACACATAGAGGAATAAGGTACACATAGAGGAATAAGGTACACATAGAGGAATAAGGTAGATATAGAGGAATAAGGTACACATAGAGGAATAAGGTAGATGTATATAGGAATAAAGTACATATAGAGGAATAAGGTAGATATACAGGAATAAAGTACACATAGAGGAATAAGGTAGATATAGAGGAATAAAGTACACATAGAGGAATAAGGTGGATATAGAGGAATAAAGTACACAGAGGAATAAGGTATATATATATATATATATATATATATATATATATATATATATATAGGAATAAAGTACACATAGAGGAATAAGGTAGATATAGAGGAATAAAGTACACACAGAGGAATAAGGTAGATATTGAGGAATAAAGTACATATAGAAGAATACGGTACATACAGAGGATTAAGGTGAAAGGTACATATAAAAGAATAAAGTACATATTGAAGAATAAGGTATATATAGTGGAATAAGGTATATCTTGAAGAATAAGGTACATATAGAAGTACATGGTACATATTGAGGAATAAATTACATATAGAATAAGGCACATATAGAAGAATAATGTACATATAGAATAATAATGTACATATATAAGTACATGGTACATATTGAGGAATAAATTACATATAGAATAAGGTACACATAGAAGAATAATGTACATATAGAAGAATAAGGTGCATATAGAAGAATAAGGTACATATAGAAGAATAAGGTTCATATAGAAGAATAAGGTACATATAGAAGAATAAGGTACATATAGAAGAATGATGTACATATAGAAGAATAAGGTACATATAGAAGAATAAGGTTCATATAGAAGAATAATGTACATATAGAAGTATATCGTACGTATTGAGGAATAAGGTACATATATAGAGGAATAGGGTAGCGATAGAACAGTAAGTTATTTATAGATAAATAGGGTACATATAAAAGTATATGATACATATAGAGGAATAATGTACATATAGAAGAATAAGATATGAATAGAGGAATAGGTATGTATCATAGAACAATACACATATAATCAGGTACATATGGAAGAATACTGGACACCTAGAGGAATAAGTTACATATCGAAGAATAAGATAAGTACAGAGAAATAAGGTACACGTCAAAGGATAATATACATATGGAGGAATAAAGTACATATAGAGGAGTAAACGATGTCACCACAGCCACAATAAATGAAAAAGGTGAAAAAAACATGGATCCTCATCTACACTGGCTTTGGGGTCAAATACCCTCTTGGGTATTCAATAGCCACTGTCAAATAAATACCCTCTTGTGTGCACGGCACGGTGTGAGGGATCTCGGTGTGCATTTGAACACGTGTATTTTACTTGCGAGTATATTGAAGGCCGTCAGTTCATCCTGCCTTTGGGGAGGCTGCTTTGTCCTACTTTCAGCACCACATGCATCTCCTGCGGGACACGGTTCGTCCTGGTTTACTTTCTCGAGTGTTCGTCAATCAGAGGAAAATAAGCAACTGTCAATGAAGTTATCCCCCCCCCCACCCCCACAACGTGTTATTTTTTCAAGTTGTTAAGGGGGGGGGGTTGTAGACATTGCGGAACTCATAGACATTTTCGAGCTTCACTCCGATAGCCGAAATATGGCCGACTACGCCCGCCACGGTGTGATCTGCAGCGATTCATAATTTAAAGCCGCTCGTGACTAATTAAGATATATGAAATCAATCATGAACTGAATTAACCAGACAACCACAGCCGAGGTGGAGGGGGGTCGTGCCAGACACGACGCTGCGGGCGCAGCTCCTCAGAAGAGCAGAGATGCTAGGATCCTGTACGGCAGTGCCGTTAGGCTCAGCATCCATCACGAAGGCCGGGTTCTCCGAAAGGCCCACAAGGTAAGATCGACTCACGTCCAATATTTCCGGATTGGTTTAAGATCCTGCCAGTCATCGTTTACGCATCTACCAACTCCACCACTGCAGCAACACGCAGCCCCCCCCCCCACCACCGCCGGTGAGCCAGGAAGGACAGACAGGAAATGTGCTTTTCTTTTTATTATCGACACAGCGCTGAAGGACTGACGGCCTGCTTTGCCTTTTGTTCAGATTTTAGTTGATGATTTTTTTTTCTCGTTCTGAGAAATCCATTCAAACCAGAATTATTCAGCGCGTTGCAGAGAAAGGACCCGGCGAGCAATACCGCAGAAAGGTTCAGGGATAAGGACGTTGGGCCTCATTCATCAATCGTCCTTACGTAGACATTTGTTCCTACACACCCATGGAAGGTTTTAGCTCTTAAGATTGTGTGACAGGCAGAAGCCAGGCCTGATGGGTATGTATAATCCCTTCCCCCTAACATCTATTGTCTGCTTGCTTCTTGCAACGAGGGATCAGCCAGGCTCGCAAAGACCTCCGTGTTGGCTAACGGGTGTCTACGCTCAGAGGTTACCCAGGTTGGCCTCTGGGACAAAGTTCAGGGCTAAAATGTCCAACGGGTGTGTAAGAACACGTTTGTACGTATGAACCATTGATGAACGAGGCCCGGTATTGGCGTTGTCGGAATAACATACCTGCCTCGCTTTCATTTCCCGCTCTTCACGAGCCGAGAGCGAAGGTTTACCGGAGCGCCGAGCGCTGACCTGAGCACATTTGGGTCGGTCCGTACGTAAGCAGGAGAGAACGGCACAAGTGGCGGCACCGTTCATGCAGAAATAAAATACTATCCTGTTTTTCTTTCTTTCTTTTTTTGGTACCCGTCTAATAACCCCCCTCCTCCGAGCTGCCCTGGTCACTGCTCCGCCCCCTCTGCTGATCCGGGGAGGGGCTGCAGGCTACCACATGTCTGCGCAACCCGGTATCACGCCAAAGCGCGTGATACACCCGCCGGTCCAACGTGTCAGTGTCACGGTTTGCCTCCGCTCAGGCGCGAAAAGTACACGCGTATATGAAGCTGCAGTGCCAGCAGGGGGCGATGATTAAGAGGTGAAGGCAGATTAGGGTTAGGGTTAGGTTAGGATTGGGTTAAGGTTAGGGTTAAGGTTGGGTTAGGGGAGGGATTTTGGAAAATGCTGTATGCTTCTTTTCCTCCGTGGGGTTGTTGCTGGCCTTGAGTTAATCAGCGCCCCCTGCTGGCACTACACCTTCATACACGTGTGTACTTTTCACGCCTGAGCGGAGGCAAACCGTGACACTGGCACGCTGGATCGGCGGGTATATTCCACGCTTTGGTGTGATACCGGGTTGCACAGACATGTGGAGTCGCCAGCTGCTTCTTTTCGCCTGACAGTGACGAGTTTCGCCAGTAGGGACGTAGCGCGTGGGAGGATCACACTATTCCCCCCCAGTGCCCCCTCCCCCCCGAACAGGCGCCCTGACTGACCAGAGAAGGCGCTGTTGCAGCGACCAGGATACATAACCACATCCGGCATCCCACCCGCAGACGCTTCCAATTGCGTCTGTAGGGACGCCCGACCACGCCGGAGGTAACACGAGGATTCGAACCGGCGAGCCCCGGAATAGACCGCTACGCTACCCGGACACCCCCCAAACTATCCTTCTTTATAGAGCAGTACATCTGCAAAGGTCCAGAAATAATAACAACAACGTCGAGCTGTATATCTCTGCTTTTGTGTTGGCATGGATGTACTCGGTATGGTCCATCCAGCCATGATCCACACCGCTAGTCCTGCTCGCAGGGTGGCGGGATGCTGGAGCCTGCCCCAGCAGCCACCGGGCGGCAGGCGGGGAGACGCCCATGCTACCGATGTCTCCACGTTGCTAACAGACACATCAGACCGCTTGCAGACCTTGACACTGAGGGATGCGTTAAGTTTGTTACGTCCACCATCGTGTCGTATCTTCAGCCGCAGGGCAGCACATTTACATTTCGACTGAAGTCGGATCTCACTTCTCAGGTCCGAAAATGTCGAACACGGCATCGTCAAACATTCAGCAACAACTCTTTAATGTGTTAACGACCAATATTGGTTTTTCGCACCTTTATCCCTAGCTGTACCTTTATCCCTAGCTGTACCTTTATCCCTAGCTGCACCTTTATCCCTAGCTCTACCTTTATCCCTAGCCTTACCTTTATCCCTAGCTGCGCCTTTATCCCTAGCTGTACCTTTATCCCTAGCCTTACCTTTATCCCTAGCTGCACCTTTATCCCTAGCTGTACCTTTATCTCTAGCTGCACCTTTATCCCTATCTGTACCTTTATCCCAAGCTGTACCTTTATCCCTAGCTTTACCTTTATCCCTAGCTCTACCTTTATCCCTAGCTCTACCTTTATCCCTAGCTGTACCTTTATCCCTATCTCATTTGTCTCAAGAACGGAGAGGGAGTGGTCTCGCGCTCATTAAATATTCATGAGCTGGCCTTTGAGTGACAAGCACAAGCCAAGGTTGGTGGTGCGGGGGGGCGGGGTTTCGTATGTTAATGATTTGATGTGTTTGGCCACATGTAAAGGAGTGACTGATGACGTCAGGGGTATCAGAATAGAAAAGATGGGCTGAGAGAAGCCGGACTACAGAACTAGAAAAGGAGAACGGGAACAAAATGTAATAGACCGCCTTTAACAATTATACGTCCTGTTCATTAGAGAGGGGATGCGAACCGCATGCTAATCCAAGTAACACGCAGTGTTGGAAAATGTCAGTCTTTCAATTTCAGCCTGACTTCAAACATTTGAGAAGGTTGCTCGTCTGATAAGCGACCGACCTTCTGAATAACTCGGGGACCGGTGAGTCAGCGAGCTGACGGATGCATATCTGGTGGCATATTAAAGGCATTCATTTTAATTGCCTCTCCAAAACGCAGCGTGAACTCGGCGGTCCCGCGGGTGCAGCTGCGGTGGTGCGAGGAGGGCAGGAGGGCAGGAGGGCAGGGGGAGAGAACAGACGCGCTCCTAAGGGGCCCGGGGACTCAGCCCTGCAGCCACACACACACACACACACACACACACACACGTTGTGGACCGACTCACAAAACGTTCACACACAACTCAGGCGCCGGTCCCCAAGCGCCGTGATCGCCAACGTTGTGTTTCACGCATACGATGCGGGTCAGGGTACCGATGACCGCAGATGTAGTGGAGGACCTCCACCCAGAGTTCCTTCAAACCCCCGTTTACACTCAGTCCGACCTAAACAACACCAAACCTGAACCTAACCATCGCTAATATAACACCTAACCACAACCTAACTGCCTCCAATCAACCAATGCGGGGATCGGCGGTTCGAATCCCCGTGTCACGTCGTGCATCCCTACAGACACAACTGGCCGTGTCTGCGGGTGGGGAGCCGGATGTGGGTGCGTGTCCTGGTCGCTGCACTAGCGTCTCCTCTGGTCGGGGGGAGGGGGAACTGGGGGGGGGGGGGAATCGCGTGATCCTCCCACGCGCTACGTCCCCCTGGTGAAACTCCTCACTGTCAGGGGAAAAGAAGCGGCTGGAGACTCCACATGTATGGGAGGAGGCATGTGGTAGTCTGCAGCACCTCCCCGGATCGGCGGGGGGGGGGGGTCGGGGTGGCTTGGAAGAGTGGGGTAAATTGGCCGGATACAACTGGGGAGGAAAAGGAGGGGGGGGGATCACTAAAAAAAACAAGAGTGAGGAGGGCATATCAACCCGTACCCCGTTACACACACATGCACACGCACACGCACACACGCACACACACGAGTATTTTTATTAAGAGAACTACTTATGCGGAAACAAATCTTTAGCTAAAATTATTAAGCTCAGCTGTGTGTGTGTGCGTGTGTGTGCGTGCGTGCGTGCGTGTGTAAGTGATGCTGCCCATTATTCTCATTCTCCCACACAACAACATGTGGAGGCAGCAGATGCCAGCTGGATGGGGCACAGCGTGAGAAGTGACGTGGTGCGTTACGTTCAGCCCCGTCTCACAGGCGGAGACCGTCACAACTCTTCTTCTTCTTCTTCTTCTTCTTCTTCTTCTTCCAGTTCCCAGAATATCTCGAGCGCCGGCGTTTTGTCTCGTGCACACAACGCGCGCCAAGTCGTCTCACAGAGACACGTGTGAGGGCACCGCTCTGTGGCGTGCACGCTCGTATACATTATACTACATCTGGCCTCCCGAGACTACCTGTCAACATGTCAAACCGCGCGCTGTCGCGTGCGTACCATGCATGTTCAGCATGTCAGTGAAGAGGGTGGAGTTGAGCACATCCACCCAGATAGATGGGTACGCTTGGGTGCAGGTTCAACAGTTACATTTAAATATTAGATTGGAGACAGCCCCCCCTTTCCCCCCCGGTTGTATCCGGCCAATCTCCCCCCTCTTCCGAGCCGTCCCGGTCGCTGCTCCGCCCCCCTCTGCCGATCCGGGGAGGGCTGCACACTACCACATGCCTCCTCCCATACACGTGGAGTCGCCGGCCGCTTCTTTTCCCCTGACAGGGAGGAGTTTCGCTAGGCGGACGTAGCGCGTGGGAGGATCACGCTATTCCCCTCCAGTTCCCCCTCCCCTCCACCCCGAACAGGCGCCCCGACCGACCAGAGGAGGCGCTAGCTAGTGCAGCGAGCAGGACACGCACCCACATCCGGCTTCCCACCCGCAGACACGGCCAGTTGTGGCTGTAGGCAAGCCAGTAATAATGCAAGGGGCTTACTGGGGATGAGCCCCGGGGCCCGGCGACGTGAGGGGACCCACGAGGCCCGGGGTCTTCAGTGTCTGTACTCC